>NW_009937483.1:18409-26080 GCF_000696875.1 Nestor notabilis
GGGTCTTGTGGCCAAAGGACATTAATTAGGAGATTGCTAAAGCCCTGAGGCTCTGCTCCAGAGCACTCACGCAAGCGTGCCACTGGTATAAAGTGAGCATGTCTGGCAGGGCAGCGGTGTGGGTTCTGCTGTTTCCGCAGAAGCTCTGTGACAGAGGGCACAGGGCACGAGATTACACTTATTGCACTGTGTCCTGGGAGTGGACATGCCCAATGGTTTCACCTATGCCAAAGCAGTGTGAAGTATACTGTAAAAACAATCTCATTTCTACAGCACTGCTCTGCTCATGCATGTGAACCAAAGTAAGGTAAGAATGGTTCAGTAACGCCACAAAATGGAGACAAAAAGGAGAACGAGCCCTGGGTTTCAATGGCTAAAATGTCAGCTTAAATGTCCTGTACTTCTCCAACCCACTGTAGCTCAGCTCATCCATGCCACACAAGCTGTATTTTTAGCTCACCAAACCTCTCAGCCGTTCACTGGCAGTCCCAGAGCCACAGCTCCCCTCAGGTGCAATGACTCTTTCTCTTCCCAAGCAATATGTTTGGCCATTTACCAACCAGCGCGTGGTCTGACTGATCCAGAGATATCAGAGCACTTCTAAAAAAAAGATGTTTTCCCCAAAACACTCTCTGATAATCAAACAAATCAAAGGGCAACCTAACTGGATCCACAAAAGCAAAACATGCAGCTGCCAAAGAACTGCTGTTATCTCTGGCATGGCTGGATTACTGGGACATTTCACAGAAACAAAAATGTATTTCCTGTGTAGACCCAGTTAAAGTACCTCTGGGGGAATGTTTCATGTGCTCTTAAGACCTGAAGCCAAAGCTACCCAACTGGCTTGTAAGTAATGAGGTTTCTTCCCAGGGGTTGATGGAAAGCACTGAGCACCCTCTGCTGCAGCTTAGCAGCAGCATCTGACCTTGTAAATACCTGCCAGAAGGGTGCTCTGCCCTCCCAGCAAGACAGAGGCTACCTCCTGCTGCCAGAGCTCAGATAACGTTGGAGGACACTGCAGGATTCAGCCCTCCACGACAGAAGCTACTGACCTCTCCTGATTCACACACAAGGTTTGGAGAAGAGAGCACAATCTATGTTGTAAAAGGTCAGCTATACCTTTCCTCCTGGGTCTTACCAGGTCCCCTCTACACAGCTGGGTCAGCTTTATGTCAGAGGGAGGAGGACTTTGCTGCCCATGCACAGGTCTCTGGGGACAAATGGAGGCTGTGGGTTACTCTCTATGCAGGTAATGAGACTTCAGGTGCTGCCTTGTTCATTTTCCATCTTGATCATTTTTTCTCCATTCACCCCATCATTTGTTCATGTACTTTCACTGCAGGATCTGGCTGCTTTTCTTGCTGTTCTGGCTGGGACAAGGGAGGCGGATGGCTCCCCCAGGTCGGTGAAAACATGATAAAAGAATAGTGGAGAGAAGTAAGGATGAAAACTTGGTTATTTTGCTTGTAACAAGATGTGACTCTTCTCTGCCCTCTGTTCCCACTGGCTGATCTGCTGTGTTTGTGTTCCCACCAGGTTTTGTAGAGAACAGTTGCCACTCCAGGATTTTTTGGATGAAACTGAATAAACTCTTGCTCCAGGGAAAGTTCTTCCAGCTGGAAATTAATGGTGAGTCACAAGCGGCTGCCCTGAGGACCATGAAGGCAGGGAAATCACCTAAGTGATCTGAATGTCTGTGATCTGGATGCTGCTGCCATCTATGCAATAATTAGTAACCAACCTCAAAGAACTCGCAGACATCCTTGCTACCTAGATCTGGCCTCTTGCACCTCAATTTGGTCAATATCCTTCTAGATGAGTAAAGCTTGCATCTACAGCCACAGTCCCCTTTGTGCCTTACAACTAACATGCTGGGGAAAGGAGAAAAGATGGTCTGAGGAGGAAGGACTGTCATTTGGCTTTCATTCTTTCCTCTGCTGAGCCCTTACACGTGTAGCAAGGAAAACAAAGGTGATACTGCAGCTTGGATGTGTCCTGGACAGCACAAAAAACACCACCAGTGTAGGCTGGGTAATACGCAGAAAACACAATCTCAGTGAGTGCTGAGTGATGAAACAATTAAAAGATTCTTTTCTTTTAATTTCCTTTGTATTTAACACCACAATGGCAGTTAAATACCCCTTGTTTAGACTGAACAAAGGGTTTCCGTTTTGCTGAGGAAAAGAAAAATCTACTTAACCAAATGAAAACCAGAAAATGTTCACATTAGATTGAAAAAAGTATGTGATTTCACCCCAAACCAGATTTCTTTGTGTTGAGATCAGTCCACTTTTTTCCTGGGTTTTGGGTTTTTTCAATTGAGTTGGAGGCAGAACTGAAAAAGTGAATACGGGGCGGGGGGGAAGGGAGGGAGGGGGAAGGGGAAGTGATAGCATTTATGAGAGCAACTGATATCACTGGAAAAACCAGAGCTGTCTTCGGGCACAATAAGGTTGGTTGTTTCTTCCAGCTCTATCAGTTGGTCTCATAAAAGCTATTCCCTCTTCTTCCAAAGTTCTCCTCACTTATCTCCTTAGTCTATCCTGGCTGCAAGACTATATCTATTGAAACAGCAGTTATTAGTACTGTTCGACATATAAAGATAACAGACAAATCCAGAAATTGCAATGGCAGCTAGTTAAAACTCTATCTATTTGTACAGATTCTTGTGTCGAGCCCAAGACTAAAATAGTTCTTTAATCAGAAAGCAAAAAATTAACAAAATATGTTATTAACTCTACCAGCATCAAAAGCTGAGCAAAGCCAGCTCCCATCATGCCTGTTACTTGGCTCCCCCAGTTAGGTTTAACAGCATGCAGCGCCTTGCCAAGCAGAGATGAGCCGCAAACCCGAACAATGTCTAGAAATGCCCATCTAAAATAGGTGCGTGACTGCATCCTTTCACCAGAACGAGCAGCAGATTATCACAACTTGAGGATTTTTAGAAATGGATGGTCTTAGTAGCCATAACTCATTTCTAGAGAGCACAAACAGGGAGGGAGTAATGTATGTGATGCCTCAGAAAAACTCAGTGTAACAGTACTTCAAGGTGGCTGTGGCACAAGCTTCTGGACACAAAGAAATAGGCATTAAAGTGAACATAATGTGGGTGAGCTTGAGACATGCCAAACGGTCTCATGCACTCTAACACAGCATAGCTTCACCAGCTGCACATGCTGCTGGAGAACACCCAACCCAGCTGGACCTCTTTTCAGAGAAGAGCTTTGTGAGGGGGCTTTGGCTCTACTTTGCCCTGTGCTTTAAAAGCCCTGAGCTTTCCATCTCCTATGTCATTCCTTTTTTCTGTAGATCCTTATGCTGGCCCCCTTCTACTGGATGAGAAGCTAGCATCTCGCTGTGGCTATGTCCTGTCAGAAGATGTGTGGGGCAACCCCGTCTTTCGTGCGTCACTGCTTGGCTGCCATGTGGCCAACGAGGTAAGACCCAGAGAGGGACTTGAAAATAACACAGGCAGTACATCCTCTCCAAAAAGACAACATTGAGATATTATATGGCATTCTATTGGCATGTTTTGAGAACTCATGAAATAGTGAACTCAAGGAGTTAGTATTGATGGTGTGTAGAAATGAATAGGCAAAGGCTCTCCAGTATGAGGTTTGTTCAGTGTGACTGACATGGGATTTCCTCTCTCCATGAAATGACACTTAGCCTAATGCTGCTGACTAGCTGCCAGTTCTCAAGCATATCCTTGTAGCTGCTGATTTGCCAGAGAGTTTCTTGAAAGCCTCTCTGGAAAGAAGTAGGCATTGCTTGAAAAAGCAACATTTGCAGTGTGATTCTGGCAGATCATTTCCTGGCTTAATTTGTGTGGTAATGTGCCTGTTAACACATGCCTAGGAACGTAGATCACACACGTCTATTAGACCCAGATTTGTCTCACGTAACTTTAGCCATCTGAAAGATAATGTCTAGTCTAAACTAGTTGTTTATGCTTCCACAATAGTCAATGGAGAGCAACAGGCTTCTCTGGAAGGTGATTCAGCCCTTCCTAAAATATGTGTAAAAGTGTAGCCTGGATTTCCAATTTCTAAGTGTTAGTTGAGATTAAATGAACCTAGAAACAGAACACATCAGGGTAGAAACTTCATTGCTTACCCATGTTTAGTCTGGTTGGTCCTGGAAGCCCCTCAGAAAAAATAAGGTAAAACTTTATAGGCAAAGGTTATGCTAACAAGAATAGGGGGTGTACAGTCTGCTGTCCAACAACCAGGATTTCCAGACTGGCAATTTCACTGGAAAGGTTTTCCCTTTTTCTGCATAAAAATACACATCCATGTCAGATAGAAGCACAGTTCATGACTTCACGTGTGGCTTCTGGAGAGCTGAAGGACCAAAAGGAGTTCATATTGAAGCTAGTCAAGATAGACTCTAAACAGCATTTGTAAGAGAGATCTGAGCTACCTACATCAAGCTAAAAGCTCCAGCACTTTCCCTCATGCGAAGGCACACAGCAGTCATGAACAGGAGGAACATGAGCCACATGGTGAGGTAGGTCAGTTCCCCTGACTAGCTGCTCCTTAATACTGTGGCAAGAATAGTGCTGAGATGTGATCTGAGGTGAAGGCTGTAAATACTGAGGCAATGTCTCTGGCTCAGAAGGCACTCAGAAAGTGCACAAACCACTTCATACATGGTGGTATGTTGGAGGAGCTGTCACTGCAGCTCTCAAACTGTTTCCATCACTACAAAACACTCCAAGAAACAGGACACTGGGCTGGATGGTCCCATGCAGCTGCTCCTGAGACCTTCTACACTATCTGCTGAATTGCCTGTTTTTCTTCCCAGGCAGATGAGCTGTTTTCACTGACTGTGAACATCAAGGTCTCCTCATTTCCAAGCATGAGGGCAGCTGTGACCTACACCTACCCTATGTACTGCTCCTACTCCTCCTGGGCTTCAAGAGAAATCATGTGTGAAGAAAACTACATGGAGGTAAAAGCTTTCCCACTGAAGGCAAAGCTACATCCAAGCTCCCTGCCAGGCACAACAAACTCCACAAATTCCTGTCAGAAGTTGATTTTACACTATGTACTAGGCATAATAGCGACCTGCTGATATTCAGCAGAGGGTGTAACTGTAGACGCTTATTAGTAACACATTTACATGTCATAGGTATTTTGAATGTAGTGAAATTCAGTTAACTGTATGGATGATGTAAGTCAGGCCACTGCAAACAAATCAGCAGCCAGACAGGCCAACCTATTTAACTCACAGGAGTACCTTTTTGTTATAAAGTGCTGAAGCATCTGTGAGAATGTCACTCATATGAAATAATAAAACCTAGAGTTTGCAGAGCTGCACCCCTGCTGCATCACACAACCGACAGGACATCACTGTGAGACAGACTATGCCTCCTGCTGCTTGGCACCATATGGCAACCCAGCCTGCTACCAGCATCTACACACCAGTGTAGAAATAAGGCACTGAACCAAACAGACTTCACTGCCTATTGTACGCACCTTCTATAGGCAAGACAAAGAAACTGGTTTTCCCCTGTTAGGACCTAAGGTTGTGCAGTCATGTCTGGCTGTTGCAACACACTTGTACCATGGTACAGATGTCTGAGGCAAACACTGACTCCCAACTCACCTCACTCTGCAGCACATGCTGGCAAGATTTACACCACAGCATCTACCTTAGGTATTGGTGATCCTACATTTTTAGGGGTTCAGCCCACATGGGAAGAGGGAATCAGTCCTGTTGAAGCCAATACTCTGCTTCCTTATACTTCCAGTGGAGAGACCCAGATGCCCCTGAAAGTCTCTAGAGTGGGATCTAGTTTACAGCTTACCAAATAGGAAACAGCACTTTTGATTTAGCCGGTTATACACAGTGTTCCTTCTGCACCACCTTAAATGTCATGGCTTTTACTTTAAGTCTACATCAAGAACCTCTTTGGGAACACTTTCATTACCTTCAGTGAATTGCTAAATCCCAACAGACACTGGAGAAGAAATCTGAAAGCCCTCTCTCTACTCCCCAAGACTCCAATAACACTGAAGATTGGTCTGTTCCCAAAGAATCTGCTCTGTGTCCCCAGGTGTCAGTGAAGACTGATGTCCCTGCAGTTTCAAATGACTACACCGTAGCATGGATGTCAGCACTGCCAGAGGTATGAAGGGGGACCTTTCCTCACAGTTCCTAGCCTGCCTCTTCTCAGTAGTCTTATGAGTCATTCCTGGGGCATAGCTCCATCTCTGTCAAAAAAAGGGACATGGTAAAGATGCCATCAAGTACTGAAAAATCTCTCAAGTTTTCTTAGAGCTCTAGACTGCAAAAAGACATTTAGGTGGGAGAACAGAGCCATATGCTTGTTACATTAGTGGAAACTGAGTTCAAGACAAACAAAGGTACGTGGTTCTTCACACAATGGGTAGTGAATCTGTCAAAGTCCTTGCCAAAAGATTCGTGGCTGCTGAATGGTTGCTTGATCTCAAGAAGAGTCTGGAAAAGTTGACTGAAGAGAAATTCAATAAGACATACAAAATACAAAGAAGCTACAGATAGCTCAGGAGTCCCTGAGTTGAAAATTATTTGAGGCTGGAAAGTATTAGGGGGAAATATACACACTTGTCCTATTTTTCTCATGTCTTACTTGCTCCATATGCCCCTTTTCCTTTTTGACTATCATCTCATATGGTTACCATCTCAGGATCCTCTGTTCTAGACCAGTACAGACAGCCCTCTCTTCCTATCTCTGACACAGTATGGCTACGTGCTATAAAAGGTAGTCTGGCATTTGGCCTCCAGACTGCTCCAGCAATCAAGAGACATGAAGGCAACCATTTTATTTACAGCACAGGCATTTTGTCCAACGGAATTTGTTCAAGACCACCAGTCTAACTGCCTTCCAGGGCCCCTAAAAGACTATCTAAAGATGCCTTAAAGAGCTACAGAATTCCTTTATATAAATTAAGGGGTTTTCTTGCCTGGGGTGAAGTAGCAGTGTCCAGTGTCATTCCAGTTACTACAGCTTCTTAGAGGAAATTAGGTGCTACAACACCATAGTTTCTAAGAGGCTTTTGCAGACTTAGATCTGATGCAGTTCATCTCTCTCTTGCAGACTCAAAATGTTGCATACCAGCTATGGCAACTGATGTTTGTTTCTCCATCAGGGAGAAAGAGAATAACGGTAAGCGATGCAACAAAACTGGGCTACAGCTTCAATAACACGCTGTCCCGAGTGTACCTCCGTGCACCCTATCATAGCAACGAGTCTGACATCAGCATGGTGAGTTGTTGCCCTCAGTGAGACAGAAACCTGTGCTGTTTCCACTGCCACTCTAGAACATCAATTCTTTTCTTCTACCTGCATCCCAATAGGTTAGTGGCGTCAATATGAACATGGTCACTTCCACTTCCATGTACAGGCAGCGATGGCTGCTTTTGCTGATTGACACCACTGTCTCCTGTCCTGTTGGTAAGGCTTTCTTCCTTCTTCACTAAAAATAACTACCTAAGGAGCAAGTAGAAAACAGTCTTCCCTTTTCCCTATAAGAGAAGAGGTTTACAAGCTGTCCTCAGAGCAACATGAGCTAAGAGTCCATGACTTTAGTCCCGGACAAACAGATTCCCTGCTGTGATGCTACATTATTTGTGTTCCTAATGCAGTGTGTCCAATTTCCCAAGCCCCCATGTTAGATGTAGGGA
>NW_009937483.1:26111-42627 GCF_000696875.1 Nestor notabilis
CAGAAGGGCCAGGGAACCTCCCCTGTTAAATAACTCCACGTGGGGGATGCAGCTCTGCATCCTTGAGATTCACATTTCTTCTGGAGAGGCAGAACTAGCCTGGCTTTTTGCAGAACAGTGGTGGCTGCACCTTCTGTCTCTCACAGAACAGTATTAATGTGAACAACTGATGAGGAGGCAGGAGGTTTTAAGTTGTCATGATCTTGAAACCAAAAGAAGGTCCAAACAAGTGGCTCTGTGCCCTATTCCTTTTGCCAACAAGGCAAAATTCCTGGGACCAGAAGGACAACAGAGTAGGCATCTGGGAGCTTGACTGTCCGTTCTTCTGAATAAATGAATTAGTCACCTGAAACTGGGGATTCAGCTTCCAGTCTACTTTGAGCGTCAGTTTCTGTGACAAGATAGCCACTGGTTGGCTAGTATCCTACAAGGTGAAAGTGTCAGTGAAAGTTGTAAAGGTACCCTGGTGGAAAGCAGTCAGGGAAAGACAGCTGTTGCAGAATGAAGACTGACTGGTAACTTCCCCAACTTCTGGGACTTTCTAACTCAACAGATGGCATCAGTTTCACTGACACTACACTAACATGGACTGTGCCAAGTGTTATCCCCACATTAGTGGTTCGAGAATCCACCTTTCTGTCTAAAAACATTTTAATGGGAGTCAATGGTCAAGTCATAGTAAACCCAGAGGAGAAGAACTATTTACTGGAGCACAACGAGACACTCATCAGAATAACTATCCCTATTGGAGCGGAAGGAGGCAAGCTAAAGGTTAGTACAAACGCATTTGAGGGCCCTCACTCAAAGGAAGATGTTTCTAAATCATGATAATTCCAAATAGTGATTGGCTGCTGCTTAAAATTCTTAAATACAAGAAATATTTGAAGACCTAGATACTCCTCTGAATCAGAAGGAGCAGACACTAAGTATTTATGATTACAAAACATGATAGAAACAAAAGACTGTCTTTTGTTTATGAACTATACTAGTAAATTAAGAGTGAAGGGATTCCTCAGCACTGGAGTTCAATTGTCTCTGTTGTTACATTATGAAACTAGGCCTGGTAAGCTTCTGGCCTGGGCCAATCTGGGAAACTAACTGGGCAAAGTTAGTTTCCCAGATAGTTCCCATACAGACAGGATGAATTAGCATGAGACAGGTCCCCAGCATGTAGTTTAGGTGCAGCTGCTTTGGACATGATATATTCCTTATCAGTCTGTAAGTTACAGGTGCAGAGGCAGTGTCAAAAGAAATGTTAAATAGAACAGAATAGAATGGCTTGGGTTGGAAGGCACCTTTAAAGATCGTCTAGTCCAACCCCCCTGGCATAGGCAGGAACATCTCTCACTAGGTCTGGTTGCTCATTCAAGCCTGAGCACTTAGAAAGAAGCTGGCAATATTATCACAAGGCTTTTTACCAGTTCCATTTGTGAAGATGACACTGCTGTGATTTTGACTTACCCCCTTCAGAAGTTCACATTTGTATGTATCACCAGCGGACACTTTGATCACCATGTGTAGACACCAGACAGGCTTGGTCTGAAGAAATGTTGGAAGCACCAACAAACTTTCAGAGTGACCTAGAACGGAATGAGAAACATGACTGGTAATACAGGGATTGTAAAAATATAAATGCAAATATGGTTGCTTAGTAAACAATAAGGACACCCCCGCTGCAAACTTGGTACTTCCTTATTGAGAATCTCAGCAGTACCTGAGCCAAACATGGACCAGACAAATGGGCCAAGCAAAGAAACAAACAAACAAACAAGCTCCCCTATCAAAATCCATCCCAAACTGTACTAGAATACCATATTCTCTTTGTAATGTAACAATTTTAACCATATTCTGTCATTCTTCTATTTAGCTATTGTGAATTAAGACTTAAACACAAATTTTTACTCCTAGAGCTCCATATCTGGTGGTGTATATGGAGTCATTTACAGTATTGACTTGTTTTTGGAGCACACGTGGACAGATGCAGATTGGCAAACCACAAAGTATACAGTCATCAAATCCATCACTACACCTTTCATGCCACAAATACCAACTGTTATGAACAGTAAGTCATTCCTCTTACTGGCTTTTACCACTCTTTTGCTCTTGCTGAGCTATACATTATTCTATTCGACCTCTGCCACACACCTACATTCACCAAAATGTTCACTACTCCCACTTCCAATTTGCTAGCCAAAGTGATTCAAGGTATTATAAAAAACCCCAAACATTTAGTGTTAATGGAGGTACCATTTATCAGACGTCATTAAGGGATGAGATGAAAATTTTAAGTTGCTGATAAGAACATAAACATTTCTTTCACACTAAAAACCAGATTTTTCCAGGGAGCAGTGGAACCCTAGAATAAAGATGTGGTGTGCAGTGAATCACACTGGGGAGAATACCTGTCTGAGGACAGCCTTTCATTGATGGCATTTTCTCCTCCAGACTGACTGCATTTGTTATCTTGGGAGCATACAGAACTTGTTGTGCCATCCAGTGGTGCAGTAATTTTTTTATGGTATTTTCCAATGCATTAAGACACTGAACCCCTTTGGAGCTGTCTGGATAACTGATAAAGAAAGGAAAAGGAACTTCTTTCCATACATTATGAGAGTTTCTCCATATTTTATGCGGCTGAACTAGACTCTAGATTTCTTTATAGGAAAGTCACTACACATCTCACTGCAGATCAAAGTGCACCTCTAGAAAGTTACTGAACCCACTTTCTATAAAATTGTATGTATTTGTTGTTAATCTCCTGCAGCTTGAAGCAATTCTCATGTACTCAGAGTATTTCAGATCTGACTAGAACACAAACACTCATTAATCAGAGCCATTAAAGAGATGACTGTTGGCTAAGTTTCCTGGAACTTGAATGGGAGGCCGCCCCAACCGTCTTCATTACTTGATCCTCATCAGCAGTAATTCGATGTTCTCTCCCTACAGATACTCTGCCAGACGAAAGGCTATTTAATGTTGCATTTGGACACTTTCTTCCCGATGTCTCCCTGGTGGCAATCGCAATAGGAAATGTGCCATTTACCCTGAGGGAAGCACAGCACCAAGGGTTCAAGATTTATGAAACTCCCTTTTCTAATAGAACTAAAGGATTTATCCTGGAAGTCTCTTTTGATGATCCATATGTTCTAAAAGAGGTAAGATACAGCAGGTCACTTCAGCAGCTGAGTGGAGGGAGGTAGGGCAGTCCGTTTTCAGAATATAGTCTGGCTTTTGTTAATCAACAACTGTTACTTGATCATAACAGTGTCAATGTGTCCGAGCCCATCTGAATTAAGATTAGAGGCTTGTCTGTCCCCATCTAGCTCTCTGTAGGTCTCTGGGAGAAACGCAGCATCAAGTGTAATTAGATGGTATGAGATATGACTTCCTCTAGTGTCTGTCAGCACAACAAATATCTGAGCGCATGCCCAGCAGGAAGAAGCTTCTCAAATTTCTATTAAGTGCTGTTTCTTGGTACAGAAGTACCTTGGAAATAAAATAATTAATTATTGCAGTCCTGCAAACACCAGTTACAAACATCTAGTAATTCCTGAACCTACTGTTTATGTAGAGCCATTTGACCACTGGCATAGGCCGTGCACCATGCGAGCATGTGAAGGCAGGCTCAGGGTATTCTAAATGTAATTTTGTTAAGCTTCAGACCATTTGTAATCTAAATATTTGTAAAAAGTATAAACTCACAAGGGGAATTCAGCCTCTCATTTCAGTGGGAGGAAGCCCTCTACCACTGTTTCAACCAAATCCCGTGATGCTATTTTCTGTTACAAGGAACAACACTGTGAACACACAGGATCAGGATTTGCGCAAATAGCTTTCAGGCTGCATTCAAACTACAGTTAAATTGCATTAAGGATCAAAGGAAGCTAAAAGATTTCAGAAGTATTTCTTTCAGCTTGAGCAGCAGGTTTTGCTTTGGGAGCACTTTTAGTGAGGTAAATGAGGGTAGTGAGAGGGATGAGGGATCTCTTACAGCATCTACTCACACTTTCTGTTTTACCAATTATTTACTCTCCTGGGTTCAGTCCACACTCTGAGTAAAGAAAAATAAGGATTTGGACACAGCTCTCCCTCTACGAGCTCTTTCACCAGTGGGCTACAGAGGAAACACCACTGCGTTCACTTCTGCCTCCATTTTCTGAACAGGCACTACATTCTCCACATTTATGTTTGGCTGAAAGAGCTGTTGAATCCAGTCCAGATTTCTGAATAGTTTTAGGCCAACTGAAGCGATGTTTTTAGAGACTGAGCTATTTGCAGAGGAGAGGAGCGTGTTGGAATAATTATTTAGTACTGCTCAGGATATACATGCCTGTCTGTGCTGGAAGCCATTGCTACTGCAGCATTGCACTTCTCTCTTTCAGTATGTGAACAGAAATGAAACAAAATATACCCTCCTCATTAATTACACTCTAAGTGTGGGTCCGGAGATGACACTCTATTATCACTCGGCAGAGGTGGAGTGTGTGATTGCTGATATCGGTAAGCTTTCCCCTGATATTAACCAGTTTGCATCAACAGCATGGATCAGATTTTCATTGAATTCAGTGAAAACCCCATTAGACTGAGGATGAGAGCTTTTGGGAAAACCCCACCCTTTAATAGCTCATCACTGGTAACATAGCCATTTGCTGCTTTTCTGATGGCAGCTCTTCTGCATACTGGCAAGACAGTCCGCCCTCGAGACACTGAGAGCAATAAAAACTAGTGTGTAGAAGAAGTTGGCTTGCAAACTCAGTGAACAAGATGCCTCATAACTTGAACATATACCTACTGGCAAAGCTTTCAGACATTGCTACGAGTTTCAGTTTGTCCTCAAATGCAATTCTGCATCTGTCTCCAGGGCAGAACTCAACTGACTCAAATAAATTGCTGTGAACTCCAAAGACAGCATTTCTGTAAGGAGACACTAAGAGATGTACTTAAGCAGGTTATTGAAATAGTTGGGAGGTCTGACTGGTATTTTCTCAAACTTCTTAGGTTCTGGATGCCATGAAGGTGACAGTCTCCTCACCGTCCTATTTTATGTTTGAAATAGCTCTGGGTTCAACCCAAAGAAGGGTGACCAAGAAAAATATATTTACATACATAGTTCAGCTTGCCTTACTGCAACAAGGGAGTAGTCCCAGAAGCAATCCGGCAGGCCACCACTAAAGCATGAGGATTCCTGATCCCACCGATAGTGAGCTGCTACATCCACAGCACAGCCAAAACCCAGCAGATGATGCCAGCATGCACATAACAGTGCTGCTGCAGTGCTGGTACAAACTTTGCCCATGACAAAATTCCCTGACTGGGCCAAACATCATCGCTCAGACCTATCTTCATTGCTAACTCTTTATCCCTCCTTCTTCCCACAGAACTACCAGAAGCAGTTGGTTACTGTGATGAAGAAAACATGTATCTAGCCATCCCTACTTTTGGCTTGCACCAGTACTGGAACCTGTATCTTGGTAACAAGCTCCTGAACCGGCACGTTGCACTTACCAACGGCTATCTCGCAGCCACCAATTCTACACACCTGATCTTGCAAATACCTCTGTTTGCTGCAGGACTTATCTATGAGGTACACAAACCATACAGCAATGCCTTGTAGGGCTGTTCGCTTATACAGCCACAGTCCTGCAGTCACAGTTTATGGCGCTGTTGTATTCCATGTATCGGAAAACCTCCAAAGGGAAGGACTCTAAGCCAGTGCAATTAGGACAAGAGCTATCAGACATGGACCCTTCTGGTAGTGCCATGCATTATGTAATCTGCAGTACTAAGTTGTCTCTAAACGATATGCACTGAGTCTTCAAAAACAAACTCCTCAGTATTTTTAGTAAGATGAGGCAAATGTCCCATCTGCACTGAGCCAGAAACAATATTTCAATATAGCTTTTATGAAAGAAGCTCTTTTAAAGGAATATTCTGTAGAAATGTTAAATGGCAGGGGAAAACTGGTGCTGTAATAAGCATCTGCACCATTCTATAATAATCAGCCAAAATTTATCTCTGTGACAGTGACCAATTATTTCATACAAGAAAACTTCTGCCCCCATGTTGCATCAGGCTTGAGTCTTCACAGTGACTTAACTCTTGTGACTTCTCAGTGTTCGAGTGGCACAAGCTAAAGAGCAGACCCTTGTACATATGGATCACGTGCCTTAACAGGAGATCTCTTCCATCACCTCCTTCACAGGAAGTGTCCTTTCAGAAAATTAAAGCAAGGTTTGATGTTGCTCTAAGGAAAGTGAGAACTATGGAGACCTTACAGATGTTCTCTGTTAGATGCAGTTTTAATTCTTCAGAGTTTATAGGTAAGTTATATCACTGATCGATCAATAAAATGATCTATGATTCTTTCACTGAGTTTATAACCAACTTTCCAATTTTCTCAGTATGCCACCCAGACGGTACCATAATGATATCTGCTCAAATGAAGACAGTTCCTGCCATTGATATGAGTAAAACCAAGCTCAGGGACAGCTCTTGCAAGCCTAGAGAGCATAATGAAGGACATGCCTTCTTCAAGTTCCATGTCGCTACCTGTGGCACTTCAGTAAGGGTAAGCCCATGGCTGGAGCAGATACATTTGCTGGAAGTCTCTGTCTCTCCTGCATTTTCTCTTTGTTCCCCTGCCCCAGCTCCAGAGAAGACAGAGTTTTTAACATGCTTCCCATACGTACAGTTTGAAGGTGATCACATTATTTATGAAAATGAAATCTCTTATGAGAAAGAAACTCTCCCAGAACAGAGCATACCAACAATTACAAGAGATCCAGACTACAGGTAGGAGCTACCGCTCACTGACACTGCTCACTTTGGTACAGCTGCTGGAAAGAAAAAGTGAACACAAAAATTACTCCTTCTCCTATTATAGACTAACAGTCTTGTGCTACTATCGAGCAAAAGAGACCCTAGTGCTAGGTGCCTTCGCTAGTGATCCATCCACATCACCTCCCTTTGGCTCTGGTACAATGGTACCAAGATCAAATATTGCAGGTAGGCAACTCTCTTCCTTCATTTTTAAACTTCTGTGACTTTCTCAGTTTTAAGTTCCTATGCCCTGCTTTCTACTAAAGAACCCTACTAACATTTCCTTTTCTGCAGTACACAGAAGGGTAAGACAAGCCCTGAATGTAGTTTCAAGAGTGTCCAAAGGTAAGTCTCCTCCTAAGAAATCCAGAAAATTACCAAGCATGTTTTAAATAAAATTAAACAGTGAAATCCCTTGATGCTTTCTTGAGACGAAACTTTCATGGAATTCTACGAGCCCAACGTGGCAATACTCAAGCAACCTGTGGAGCCTATGTTTCTCGAGGTGGAGCTGAAAGACAAGAGCCCTGACACAGAGTTATACCTGGAAAACTGCTGGGTAACCAGGTCTCTAGACTTCAACAGCACCCCAAGATGGAACATCACTGTAGACAGGCAAGAAGTTATTGAATGACCAAAGCACTCATCAGCAAAGCCCTAATTTCCTTCTGATCTGTCAATCCACTCTCTCAAACAGGATTGAGATTAATGGCAGTGAATATGCTGCACAGTTCTGTCCAGTGGCAGTTAGCCCCAGGGTGAGAAACCCTTCTCATTTCAAAAGGCTAGCAGTAACGACCCCGGCACATCAACTGGAGCAGGTAAGATCAAGTGAAAGGCTCACCTCCTTCATGGACACCGTGCTCTGAACTTCAGACCATTTTAAAAATAGCCAGTTTAAGCACTTTGTGGACTTAAGACCCAGCCAGCATTCAACCCAAGTAGCCTGAATGGTGCTCAGCTTTAATTTAGTTCTGTCCTCAAACGTGCTCTGCAATATGGTTTCAGGGACTTGAGATCAGACTGGCTGGAGTAAACAAAAGAGTTTGGTATGTAAATATAATTTTTATATGGTGTTCCTGACTTTTTGTAGGATCAGATACACAGCACTTCAGCTCAAAATGTCCAGAACAGAAAAGTCAACTTGTATGCCATAACATTCACATGAAGTCAGCTCTGCTGTCTTCCATCTGTCCCAGCCAGCCAAGCATCTCCTCAGATGCCAGGGCAATGGCAGGGAAGCAGAATCACGTGAGTTTGATCTTACAGCTTTGAGGTTCCGTCCTCCTCTAACAGGTCTAAGGAGAGCAAAGAAAACCCCAGGGCAGTCACCCGAGGGTGCTTTGCTCCTAGTGCACCCAGTTGAGTGGACTTCAGCATGTGTACTGACATGAGCCATGGCAGTACCCCTACTTGGGCAGCTTAGGTAGCCACGTAATTTTTTGACTTGGCCTTTCATACGCAGTTCAACTTGTGAACTTGCTAGAAAAAAAACATGATGCAATTCTGGCTTGTGCTGCTTCCTAAGTGCACAGCTGCATCTAGCACTAGATTGTGTTTCTGTCTAGCTTTGATACATCGCCTCACTGCAGCACGTGAGGTTTTAAATTCTCTTGTCTCAGCCTCTCAGTTACCAAACTGCCCGAGGGCTTCTTTAACACCAAATTTGAAATTCAAGGCAGGTTCAGCTAGAAGGTGCCACATGCAAGTGCTCAGCCTAAGTCTAATCAGCTGTGACTTCTGCAAGAGATGGACAAAAGACAAAGCAAGATGTGGTTACAGACCATGCAGTACTTTTTCTTCTCCTCAGGTGTATGTGCACTGTGTGGTGTCAGCGTGCTCTCCTGCCAACACACTACCTGGCAACCCCTGCAGAGGACAGCACAGCTCAAGCAGGGAGAGGAAGGGTAGGTGTTCAGGAGAAAAAGAGCCATTGCAAAGCACTCCTGACCTGATGTTTTTAAAGGATTTAGGACATCTGGCTTTGGCACGCTTGGACTGTGTAACTTTACCTTGAGTTTATATTTTAATAAATTAGCACTTAATGTGCAGCACATATGTATTCTTTAAAAACTACACAAATACACTGTGTATCATTCTCGTCCTTTCCAGGTCACTCTTCAGCCAGTCTCCAGGGCTACGTACTTGCTGGACCAGTGCGGATTGTTGATCCACATCTGACATGATGCATGTAAACTGAATTTGGTAAGAATACCAAGCCCTGCATGCTCACCTAGAGACATCACCATGCTTTGTGGCAGAAGCGATTCATAGCCTGTCCTTCAAGACCGTAGACCCATAAATTCTGGGACAAGAACTAGGCAACAGGCAGGGTTTGCAGTCTCCTGGCTTAAGCATGAGCCCGTAAGAGGGGGAAGGAGAGCTACCTGCCAAGCCAAACACAGGTGGCATGGCTCCAGAGCAGATGCCAGCAGTATAGCAGGGCATGCTGGAATTGGTCTGTAGCTTTGGAAACAGATATTTTTTCAACAGGTTTTCAACTGGGCTGCCCCCAGTCTGAAAGAAAAGGGATCCAAAATTTTAGAATCAAATACTAACGCACATTTCGCTGCCACATTCCAAACTCTTTTGAAGGATCCAAATCCTCCACGCTGCTAGGGCTTAACCCTATAGCTTCATTTGCCCTTGAAGAACCAGAGCTATTCATTTGTGTGCTCAGCCTCACTCCTCACTCCAATGTGTGTGTATGTCCAACAGCACCCGAAGGCTCTGCTGTGCTGCTGCTTTCCAAACAGTGCCACTAGACACAGAAGCTACCACTTTCAGTGACCACCACAACTAGCTTGTTTGACGTGAAAAGACTAAAAGACTAGACAGTGAGACTCAGAAGAGCACCACAACACTAGAAGTGCTAGGGTCTGCTAACAGGATTAGTAGTTGTAACCTGTTGCCTCTCTGAAGTGGCTACAAAAGAAAACTTACCAGAAAATACCCCAAGGCTGAAAAATAACACTTCTTGATTCTTCTAGCAGTTGAAATATGGACTTGCAGGTCATGAAAATTATTCCAGCCCTGATTACAGCTGTTTCTTGTAATATTTCATAAAGTAACTGCCAATCCTTTCATGTGAATGTAAAGTGCAAATCTGAAAAGTCAAATAAAAATATGTACAAAGTAATATAAGGGCAGACTATCTCCTTGCTAACATGCAAAAGTGACCATCTGGTGTACCAACACTGGCTTCAAAGAGCCAAGCAATCTGCTGCTTAGGGCCTCTTCCACATGCAACACAACGGCACAGGTTTCTTTCCCATTATTGCAGATTTTTGTCTATAACATTGCATTGACCCAAGTGTCTTGGAAACCTGGTAATTCCTCATTTTCCTCTCACCTGGCCCTGTATGGAAAAGGCTAACTTACAAAATAAGAGAAGATGGATGTTCTGACATGAGTAAAAGGACAAGTTACCTGGTGTTTCATTTTCTGTGCCCACAGAAAACATTTTCAACTATTTCCTAGACATCAAGGACACACCAGGCAGGCGACCACCAGCCCTGACCACTCTCAGGATGTGCCTGTGCTGTAACTGCAGTGGTATCTGCAGCACAAGCAGGTGTTCACCAGCAGTGCGGAGGGGGCAGCTTCCCTGCCGCCGGTGCAGGCCATAGCATACACACACCCATGCAGCCTCCACGGGGTTTGCACAGCTTGCACAGCCTCCGTCTTCACGAGCTGGCTGGTTACG
This sequence comes from Nestor notabilis, assembly GCF_000696875.1. NCBI lineage: Eukaryota > Metazoa > Chordata > Aves > Psittaciformes > Psittacidae > Nestor > Nestor notabilis. Next base: position 36,637 of record NW_009937483.1, read on the forward strand.
CACGCCAATGAGTGCATGTACGTGGCACGCTTCCCAGAAGCTACAGTCATGCCTGTGATGATTGCTGGATAAATGTAGCCTTAAAGCCGAATCTACTGAAGGACTACGTTTTGTGGAAAGGAATCGGAGGTTACTGGGCTCCCAGGACCCCCGTCAGCAGCAGCCTGGGAGGTGCCTTGCTCTCCGCTGTAGGAGCAGCGCACTCTACTGTCCCGAGCTAACACTGCAGAGTCAAGCGAGCTTTCTGCTCCTACACGTTTTCCAAGAGAGCACATTCCCCGTTTTTAATGTTAACAGCAACAAACTCATCAGCTTAGACTAATTTACTGTTAATCATAAAAGCAGTCCTTTTGATATTTGTAAACTGGGATGAAGGTTAAATAACGATGACTAGATGTCAGCTCTTCTTTCCCAAGTGCTGATGGGACACTGTAGCTCCACTCAGATGAGGTCTAGTGTCGCATCACAAAGGTTCGCTAGCTCTGCAGTCTTGCAGAGTAGATTCAGGTAAACTTGTCAGCAGCAAGTGGGATACCCTTCCCTTTTGCCCTGAAAAGCCAGGAAGTGGTCCAGCAATGATCCATACCTATCCACCCACCACCTGGCTGAAGGGGAGACCTTTCTGAATATGCTGGAAGGAAAAGGGAGAAGGTGAGACAGACCTGCATTCCCATTTCAACAGGCAATTCAAGTTCCCACATTCTCACAGACAAGCCAGGCAAATTCCATGTCCTTGGTTTCCTTCTCCTACCTTGGTTGCTGTTCATTACAGATGTGGGGTTTTTTTACACTAACACACAAGTGTGTTAGGGTTAGGCAATCACTGTTTAGCTTTGAGGGTGTCTTTCCTGACCTATGATTCAGCCATGCTATCGCATGGTGCATTGTTCTGCATCTAGGTTCTCCTGGGATTGGTCCCTCCTCTCAGGTGTTGCAGATGGGGTAGACTGCAATCTTCAGTCCCATGACTGTCATGAGCTGTAGCAAGGGATGCTGTAGACTGCATCCACTCCCTACATACTCATAGACTAAAGGGATCCTATAAGGAAAATCTTAGAAACGGTTAATCTTCAGAAATAGGCTAGAGTTCAACTCAAATGATCACAGCACACTGGTAGGTGGGCCTCCACCTTGACCAGATCTCGCAAAGCTTTTTTTATGAAAAAACAACCAGCCCATCCATCACACGAGAGCCACACGCTGAGGTTGAACCTGTTGTATCGATTCAGCTTCTGCCTCTACTAAAAGGATTAGGCAGACCAACAGTAACCTACTAACACAAAATACAGATCATCATCTTTCACCTAGCAATCTTCAGTTTTGAACATTGCTTTTGCTTCTTTCTGAACCCTTCCCTTTCTGATAGTCAGGGGAGCGCACGACCTGCATAGCTGAGCTTGATCGAGTGTTCATTCACCACAGAATTTGAATAGTGCGTCTTTCACCATTTATTTACTATTTACCAAGATTACCTACTGAACAGGACAGCACATAATGCAGTCCTCAGCTGTAACAGCCGAAGATTTTCAGGTTTTAATGCTGACTTACTTCTGTTGTCCACTCGGAGGGAAAGCATGTGGAAGAGGAACACATTCTAGCCATTTAACCTAGCCCTTTCCCCTCAATGTGCCGCAGCTTTCCCTTTGGAATGGCTCCCCTTGTTCCCCACGCTTCATCTCACACTAAATGTATATGAAACACTTCTTACACTGCTCTATGCCCTGCTAACCCAGGATTTCGTCATCGTTTCCTACCTTCCTGTGTAAGCAAGGGAAAGGCTTTGCAACACTTGTTGTTAAGACAACTCCTCTTCCCGTGTTTCAGTAGGACAAATTGAATACTAGGGAAAAGCACAGGGTGATGATGTCATTCTTTGCCTTGTTCTCTGAGCAAGTAAGATCTTAGAGACTGTTGTTCCAGACAGAAGGAGGAGGGAGAAACCAACATCATTCTGTAACATATTGAGGAAATCCTGTATTTTTTGTAAGTTTAGAGGTAAATCACCAGGTGAGAACACTGTTACTCATTGCCAAATTAATCCCAACTATGGGGAACAAACTAAACAGAGGGGCTGCCAGTGAAGGCTGCGTGAAGGAAAGAGCCAGGGGATTCAGAAAGTAGGTTTATAGCTAGGAAACCCTGGGAAAGTGGCTGTGAATTATTCACATCTGAAATATTTCTGGCCAGAGTAAAGAGACAACGTACATGAGGAGCAACCACCTGCTGGACTTACTGGTGCAGTACCATGACTTTGACCAGCAAACACTTCACAAGGGCAATGGAGTGGGCAGACAGGATCGAGCCAGGCGCTCTACTGAGGTTTGTAATTCTCAAGCAGAAACAACCCCTGAAGCCTGGTGAAGGGGTAAAGCCACAGTACCTCTGCATTGCAAAGCATCCGAAGCACACAAGCCCTGCTCCTTTTACAAGCTGAGAGCTTGTCTGAATTTCATGTGGAAACACTACATAAAAAAAATTCTACTACTCTCCATTAAACTTTTAATTCTTTACTGATTATGAACAAATTTAATTCTTTATTGATTATGAACAGGAAACCTTGCAGGACAAGAGGAGTTACTAAACACATCCTCCTCTTCAAGTTCGGAGTTTATTTTCATATGGCTAACAGTGGTTTGTACCTTTTCAACAGGCCTGAGTGAAAGAACACCACACACTACTATTTAATAATTTCAGACTGAAACCCCAATTAGTCTTGTGAAAACCCAATTAGTCTTGTGATGTAGAGCCAGAGAACTAAGTGACTCGTGTGCACGAGAGGGGAAAATGCAAGAACCTTGCTGGCCAAATGAAAGAATTCCAAATTACACCAAAATGCACCACGACGGTTCATTCTTTACAGAAGAGACATGGAAATACTGCAGAGAAACTGCGATAAAATTGCTCCCAGTCCGGTGAAGTATTTATATGCCAACAATGTGTTACAAGTAATTAAGCAACATCCACAAAACAAGCTGGGAATTAAGAGGGATGTTATCACTAAAATCTTTTGTTTTCTTAAATATTTATTTGCTGTTAATCTTCAGATTTTTTTCTGTATCCTGTCATTCCAAGTGCTCTGTGCGGAACCACATCTGTGATCTCTCCTCTCAAAGCAAAACTTCCTAAGTGATATTCAACCGTTCGTACTCTTTTCAATTCTCTTGGCGTAGTAAGACAGGAACAGGTTTAGTTCTAGCTCACCTTACCATCAGCCAAGAGCTGGTGTGATTTCTCAGGTTTTGACAGAGACATGGCATGAAACGTGCCAAGTCCTTAAATTATCAGTGTTGTTTCAGAGACAGAGCACTAAGATAAAAAAATGGAAGTAAAGCACATGCTTAACATATTCAGAACACTCCAAATTAAACTTTTGGGAAAAAGAAGTCATTGTCACGAGATCACAACCTGCTTTCCAAACTGCAAATGGCTACCTCCTGCTATTATGCATCGTATTTATTTATAATATTTATCAGGGGGTTTCCCTACCCATGACAGGGGGGCTAGAAGTAGATGATCTTAAGGTCCTTTCCAACCTTAACCATTCTACGATTGATTCTATGATATTTATGTAACTTCAAAATTGCAGCTGTCAAGCGCCGGAAGCACGAGAGGTAAACGCAGCATTTTCTCAGCCCCATGCTCCAAATCTGGTGACTGCAACTGTTGCAGTTCCATCCGAAAGCTGAAAGTGACCTCAGCAAGGCCACTGGGAAAGGTGTTCAGACTATTCTCATGACTTACCCAAACGGTCCCACCATCTTCAGCAGGCCCTGCACTTGTGTAAGCTCCAGGACCATCCATGCAGAAACTCACCATAAGCAGCAGAACTGCCATTAGCACAATTTGTTTAAAAAATAAAAGTTCTAATGCTCATATGGGCAATCAAAAAGTATTTATTAGAACTTGCATTGCTATGAACAGGCAAGGATGCTTCTTATTGATGATTTATAGATTTCAGCAATGGTCCCCCCTACGATGGAGGAATGAAGCTGCCTGGGCATTCATAGCCAACTCAATCAGAGATTCCACATGGTATTTTTCAAGCAATTGACCTTTTCAGTAACAAGGAGAAAGACACAGCTCCTACTGTGAACAGTCCAACTACATTCTCTGAAAACCTTCACAAAGACAATTATGAGATGAAAATTATGTGTTCATTTTCATTCAATTATTAATCTGTCCAATACTTTTACAACAGGATTACAAGAAATAGGCAGGCTCCAGTCCTGCCTGTTCAGGTAATGTAAAACTACCTCAAGGGGGGAATGAACTTAAAAAGGACTGAATTTTTGTGCCACATTCCCCATGCCAGGTACAGATGGTGTCTCCTAAAGAAATCTCAGTGTTTCTGCTGAATGTTTTTAAATACAGAAACACTCTGAAAAGAGAATCAATTACTGCAGCATCTCCAGTACAACACCTTGTAACTAACAACTGCATGTTTAGCTTAAATTTCTATTTGAATGTAGACAAACACTATCATTATTAAATCACTGTACTTCTCACCAGCTCCAATCTTAAGTACTTACATGTTTTAGTGACTTTTCTTCCCTATGAAAGACTGCTTAAAACCATCTGTGAGAGTATAGAAACACAGTTATAACAAGAGAAATACAGACTTCATCTATTTTACTAGGCCTCCAATGTCTTTATAAAGTACATCTGTACAAAATCTGTACAAGTATCTCACAGAGATCTAACATTATGTTTCTCCTCAACACTAAGCATATACGAAAATAGTTCACTTTGCAATCATAATCCATTTTTAACTTATTTACCCCAGAACAAGGTTTCTTTAGCAGGTCATAACAGATGCAAATGATCTTGCGTTTTATCCATTGATGACAAAAATCACGCTTTTGCACACCAGTAACTGCATTTTCAATAACCCCGTTTTTGCTTTTCTTCTTTATCAAGAATAGCCTGCTTTAGACTCAGCGCAGCATCTTCAAACTGGGGGTTTAACTCTAATACTTTCCTGAAATCTTTCATGGCCTCATCAAAGCATCCTGTCCCAAAAAAGAAAGGAAGAATTATCTTTCTGTAGCTGCTCAAACTCTCAAACCACAATTGAAGAATGCCTCCTAATACTTTCACTAACAAAAAGTAGCAACTGTACTTACTGGACCTATTACATTCAGATTCTCCCAAGTGGGAATCACAGGTCTTCAGAGCATGAACCGGAGTGTGTTATTTTTGAACCTCAAAGGGGCTTAAGACTCAATTCAGCCAGCTTATTCCAAAAGAAGGAGCCAAAAGGCCCTTGCCAATAGCCAGGCTACTTTACACCTGGAACACAGGCTTCATGCTTCCCAGCCCGTGCCCTTGCTCCATCCTCCAAGGGCTCTACCTAGTCCGAGGGTCTAGACCCTTGGGTCTTGACTGTGCCACTGCCAAGCTCCACGAGAAAGAACAGGGGTGTCATTTTCTTACGGCATATTCAAAACTCGGGAAGCAAATCCCCTAGAGATGGCTGAGAGCCCACCACAAGCTGAGAAGGCCGTGCTCCCCACAGCTGTACAAGGCCAAGAGACGCTTTATTTTCAGTTTAACTGTAGTCATTGGAAATAGCTAGTATTACCCCTAATGCAATTTTTTCCAAAACTGAAACTGCATCTTTTTCCTTAATTTTCCCTGAATAACATTATTTTAACTGACACAGTACCACTTCTGCAAATACGGGTATCTAACTGCATACACAGGGCAGACTTGCAGCCAAAACGTCCTCTGGTTACTTGAAAACAGCATGTCTCCGTCTGCACTGTTCATTACTGGTAAGAAGCCTTTACCCCCCTCCCCGTGCCAGGCAGGTCCCTCCTTGCAAAACGGAGGGAATTATCCTCCGGCTTCGGGTGAATCTTGGGGCAAAACAGCTCCCTCGGCACTTAGTGAGCCCTAGGAGAGCGCTGGGAGAACTCTCTGCCCTAGCGAAGGTGACCGCGGGTGGCAGGCGGGAAGCGGGGGCCTGGCCGTGCCGGGTCAAGGACCGCC
>NW_009937484.1:0-41963 GCF_000696875.1 Nestor notabilis
AGTTAATTTAATTTATATAATTTTATTTCTAAAATATAACAACTGATAAACTTTAATTACAGTATGGAACTCTAAGTAGACATTTTTAGTTCTCTGTAGTGACTTTTAAACCAAAAAACACAGCAAAACCACAGCTCCAATTCAGCAGCAGCACCCCACAACGTTGTACTTCAATGCATTAAACACACCTCTGCCAGTGCAAGCTATGGGTTCCCCTGTGCCCTCCAGTGCAAAGCTGTTTCGGAGTTGAAGGCACCACAGATTGTCAAGTGACCCAGTTCACTCTTACTGAGCAGCTCCCCCAGGGAGAACCATCTGCTCTTGTCCTAATTTATTCCATTAGTCACAGCCCAATACAAATCGCATTAGCTATAACAGGAGAGTATTACTTATAGAACTCGCCACACAGCTCATTCAGAAATAATCGTGTTATGGTCATCTGTTCTCCAACTCCCCATATTAAATGACAAGCACTTCAAAATCTCTATTTGCAACTTCGGTGCAAATTCTCCTAGAAGACTCCTACAGACTAGTAATGGTAAATTTCCATGGTTGTGCTGCAGGATTAAGAATTAAGAATCCGAGCAGCATACACATTATAGAGGTTTTTAACATACTACAGTGATGTCTGTACTTGGAGAATATGGAAAAGGGAAAGAAGCCCCAGGAAGAAAAATAAGTTAAACTAAGCTTATTTTAAAATAACTATCAAAGTAAACTTATTCCCAGATGTAGTAACACCTAGGTTTGTTTTATAGTAGACTTGAAAATAAACCCTTTCAATAGAGCTTTGATGCTTGCTGTCAGTTTTGCGCAACAGAGTGCTGTGGAACAGGGCAAAGCAGATATTCCAGGTGCCAGTATTACATTTTCAGCATATACTCCACATCTTCCCAAAGCACCAAGCTGCCTCACATCAAGTCTGTCCCACCAAGTGTAGAAGCGAAAAATGTGACAGGATTAAATGGTCTGTTAATGTCTTTTCTATTTAAAAAATACCTTGATGAGTTACGCAGTACTTTTTAATTTAGAAGTGTAGTTTTACAATGGACATTTAGTACCATAAATGGTATACCTGCATCTCAACCTGTATGACCAGCAGGTGATAACTGAACAGCAAACACACCCAGGACCCTCATGATCCTATCGCACCATTTGGCACCTGGCTCATGTCTCTAGAGGGGATGACAGCAGGTCAACTATGAAATGCACAAGCACAGCCCAAATCAAACATTCCTGTTAGCGTAGTCACCAAATTCACTGAAATGATTAGTAATAAGCTGAACGAAACAGCAGCCAACAATGCTAGAGAGAAAACACAGATCTGCTGACAAGATGGTAGATCTGCACTAAACTGAAGAGATTAAAGTCTTTGGGAAAGTCAGCAGGTACAAAGCAAACTGTTGCATGTCTACCCATTTTACTGTTGAAGGAGATCCAAAATAGAGTTAAACAGAGGGTTTCATTCTATAGGGAGTTACCACAGGATATACTTTCACTTTCCAAGGTAATGAGTAAACAGTTTGCACCTGTAAAGGTTTCAGATAAGAGATTTAATACCAGAATACCTGATGAATACTACAGAATACAGCTATCTGAAACTAAGCTCTTAAACAGGAGCTTGTTAGTACAGCAGTGTAATATACAACAACTAGAAACAAGAACTGTAGCATTTTTGTGTACCAGTCCACCATTAAATAAAAAGTTCCTCTTCTACTACCACTGCAATTAGCAATGTACTCAGAGTACAAGACTTAGGTTAAAACCTATTACCAAAAGTCTGATATAACATTACAGATCCAGCTGCAGCACAAAGAGCTGATAAAGCTCAGTTTTATCATAACTGCAGTGCTAAAAAGGCAGCATCCTCCAACTACTCTAATACCCATAGAATTAGCATGAAATGTTCTGCCTGGTATTTTTGCTCACTCAACTATGTGCTTCCAAAGCAACAGCCTTTCCATGGAGTGAGAGCAAGAAAACAAATCTCTGAAACTGAAGCTCGTCCTAAATTCATCAATTCAGGGTCAAGAGTTAATAATCCTGCACCAAGCAGAACCTGTCACACTCTCCTTACCCACAACGATTTCTGTCTCCTATTGGAGGTGAACTTGTGGTTTATTACAAGTCAGAAGAAAATCCCTAAGGAACCTCATGTGGAGAAATTTCTGCATTTTGATGGACAGCCTACCGATTTTCTCTGGCTCATCTGGACCTGTTCCGGCAATGCAGCTGCTCTCTAGTCCATATGTTGGATCTACCTTCCCAGAGGCTCTTGCTGCTTCCTGTACTTTCTTTACATGAGCTTCAACGAGCTCCAGCGGTACCTCCTCTCTGACACGAGAAAATTCCTCTGGTAAGAAAAAAAGTATTGTGAGGGTTTTACGGCAAATTAAAAGTTACGTTTTTCTCTGATCAATGTGCAGGTAACTCTTGTAACAAAGGGAATTCTCAAATATGTAAGTTCCTTCTTTTCACAACAGGTAGTTAATTTTCTCTCTCAGATGTTGTAGGAAAGGGTCTCTTCCCACTTACATAAAATTGTCTTTTATGTGGAAAAATAAGGAAAAAAGTGAAAAGAACTATTTCATCACGTGTCTTTGAGTACACATATAACTATGTCAGAATTTCACACAAATAGAAAACGAAAAAAAAAAGTTTAGCTTTGTGCATTTACCCACAGCTAAACTAATGACAGTGGCCACAATAACACAACTACTAGGTGGTGCTTGCAAACACTATCAAGAGTCAATAAGCACAAAAGCCATCTTTAGACATTCAGTGGCCTTTAAGAGCTATTCTAGTTTGTCTGTAAATTGGAAGTTTCAGTAACAGCAGAATACAAAACTGGGTATCAGTAGACCTCTTTTCTATATACATGTAAACTCATCCACAACAAACTCTAGAAGCAGTTGATTTAATTTAAAAGCAGACTAAGAGCAAAGCTGTAGAGACAACGAGAAAACAATTGCTGGGGCAAACTCATACCTAACGCGGCCTTTGCTGCGGCCGATGCCACTCGGGGATCCACCACGGATGCCAAAAAAGCAACAGTGCTCATCACTGGATTGCCAGACTGGCTGAAGGGGACAGGCTGGTACGCCAGGGGACCCAGAGATGCGTCGGAGTTCTCCAAATAGGGGTCTTCAATCGGAAGTCTCAGAAAATGGAGAATGCACTCATCTTGGGTACGGCTCCCAACATGCTCCGAGACTTTGTTCCAATCATCTTTGTACATCTCCAGAGCCTACAAAAGACAAAAATCATTGTATATACATTAACTACTCTGGGGAAAAAAACCCCTACTTTTCGCAAAAAAGATTTCCAATACTAGTTATTTTGGTGATGAAATAATAAGTTGGGATCAGACAACTGTTTAAACTTGTATTTTTTCTGGTAGCAAAATTATTCTTCATAAATATGAATATCTGACTAGGACATCAATTAAATTTAAGCTGTGGGGGATCATCACATGGGTTTTATGTTGTCACTATATCAGAAAGAACAGTCAGATGATTTGGGACTTACTAATAATATTTGCATGGTTAGTGTTTCCCCACTTTGCTTTCACGTGAAAAGCTTTAAAGAGAAGTAGGTTTTCTTATGCTACTAAATCTTACCAATTCTTTTAATTTCCATAACTGCTCCTGCTCGTGTTCTCTCATTTATGTCTTAGCACACCAAGCTCTTGGGGGCAGGAACAATATTTATTTCATGCGTGTATACTAGCTATGATGGTGAAGTCCAGTTTTTAGATCCAACAGATGTTATAAAAATGAAAGAGCATCAAACCAATATGCCAGGGAAAAAAGAGGAAAATATACTCTATATCATGAAGCCAGAAGAGATCAGTTCTCCAGCAACTGTTAACCAGTCTGATTTTTGTTATGCATTCAGGTTAATGAGTCATTATTATGTAGATAAGACACCCGATAAAAGAACTTCCCAATTAAACCAAGGATTCAGAATTTCAGTTGTTTTTAAAGTTACTTAAGATCTTAACAAAACAATTCAATAGCAGTGAGCTACTGAAGTCTCTGCACTATTCTTTGAAAAACTAACCCATTAGTATTGTAGAAAACCAAAGTGGTAGCCTAATAGAGTATTATCCCTTAAGAAGTGTTTTGGTTTTTTCTCCTGAAAACTGTTTAAGTGATTTAAGCACTTGGAGAGCATAAAATAAGTATTTAAGTATTCTGAACTGGTAACTTTTACATTACTGAGATGATTCATGTCATCATGGTCACCTAGAAAAAGTAAAAAGCCATTTGAGATCTAGGCCAAATGTGTCAAACTTAAAAATGAAAATGGGATCTGCAACTTACAGGCATAACAGAAATCTTCTGAAAATTTTTAATACCAGAGGCCTGAGCAAGGGTGGTAAATACCTCTCTGTTCGAGCTGCAGATTCTATTTTCATTTTTAATATATTTCGCTGAGAAGTCATGCTGGTTTTTATTTACCCTGGACGTACCCTACAACAAACAAAGGCAACTGCTTTGCTTCACAGCAAGAGAGCAGGCATTTTAGCAACAACTGGTAGAAGGAGAACAGAGTTTGAAATAGGTGTTACTAGACTGCATGAGGGATCCCTATGGTACACCCTCACTGACTTGCTGGCCATCAGACAGGCTGCCTTGGACCTTAAGGCACCTGTTTGTAGGTATAATGTATTTCAGGAGATAGAGACATCATCCTCCTCCTTATCTAACTACTTATGACAACTGAGATTCCCCAACCAAGCACTATGTCCATTTAAGCATGAATGTTAAGCACAAATGAAGTTAATGGTTTTTCAATACTTGAAATCTTTCCCACAAGACTGACAACTACCAGAAATCTCAGTCTTCCTGGTAAAATTCATGACTTTCCACAGGCACAATCTTTCATTGCGTAAAGGCAGAATCCAAAGCTGGAATGTATCTGTTAGACATTATGAGAAGAATACATCCCAATCCATCATTTTGGGAATGAACCAAGGACAGACAATACTGGACAGCATGGTCCACACCCCAATGGTCTCTAACTGCCTGTGTATCATTCTTCCGACCTCTGCCTGATCTTGCCCAAGTGTTTAAAGAACTGAGAAACAGCTTAGTTCACTAGGTCATACTCAGGAGGAAGTATTTGTCAATGTTCAAACTTCATTTCACTTTCCATAATTTCATCTCTGTGCTGCAAGTTGTGTGTCACTGCCTATCCATTTTTAATCACACTAGCATATTAGATCAGCTCTGCTTTTCATGGCCATGGAGGACTTTTTGCTCATTCTCCTTCACTGCTTGTTATTTTTCTGCTAGACAAATTAGCTTCCACAATAGTTGTCCTTACTATAAATAGCTGAAAATACACTTAACTATGCAAGAATAGTACTCTGTGGAGATACAGACAAGTGGCGTGGCAGGGAAGATGAATCTGGGAGGGGAACAGTATTTCCCCCCTCAGTTTATTTAGTCAACAGGCAGAAGGACAGTAATTATTTTAGATAAGATTTATTCTTTGGAACTTCACTGCATATGTATTTGCCTAAAGCTACCCTGAGGATTTAATTGGACTGAGCTGGCTTGTTACAGCTGAATTACTTATGCTTGAACTGATATACTCTTTACTGATTTATTCATAGGTTAAATCCACAAAGAATGAGAAAAATACAACATTATTAATTTAAGCACATTAAATAAAGTTGTAACCTCAAGACTTCGGGTTTTTGTTTGGGTTTGGTGTTTTTTTAAATTATCTAGATTATTTAATTAGGCTATCACTTACTATGTATGATCACATGCTACAAATAAGTTTTAAATACCACTACTAGTAAGCAAAGAAGCCAACATATCAAGATATTAGTCTTGTTTCTCCATACAAGAACACCACGAAAGACAAGTTAGATGTTTTCACCGTATAAACAAACTTTTTTCCACATGGCAATAGAAAAGTACCAGCTAAACAGTGTGTATCAACCTAACATAAAAGAAAAAAAAAAAAAACAACCAAACACTATTTTGACTGTTTGATGAACACATATCCATTATCTGTGAAGGGTGAATAAAAGATTGCTGTGCTGAGGTACTTTGGCTAGCTCAGAAAATAAGCTACTCAACACAGAAGTTGCATATCGTTCAACACTGTCAAGCACCACCAAGATCCATTGTCTGTGCTTTTCCTTATAAAATTAACTTTTCAATAGGTTTACTGACACGTGTAAAGACAAAAAAGGCAGAACAATCATGCAATTGCAGTCTTTAAGAGACAGCTTTAAGCTTTCTCTTCACATAAAAACAAACAAAAATAAACCCCAAACTGTAATTCTTAGACCAGAACCCTGAATTACATAAAAGGTAAAAATTAACCACCCAAACTCAACATCAAGAAAATGTTCCTTTAAAGAAAGCTAGGTAATACTAATTTCTTTACGGAAAATGGCAGCACATTAATTATTTCAGGCCACTGAGATTCTTCTTCTGACAAAGTGCTGTGAAAAACAATGCTGCCCTCATGTCAGTGTGGAAGACTGAACATACTTCTGCAGTGCACCTCTGGGACTCCAAGAGACCTGACAATTACCATGTGGCTCAAGAGCATCAGGTTAAGCAATCTGGGGATGGAAATCTGATCTAGTGTGCTAGCAGTTCTCCGAGCTCATTTTTACAGTACTTCATTTGAGCCATCTCATGTATATTTCTTGTAGACTTCCCCAAAAAAGCTGACAGACTACATCAAGTGCAGCTATGTGGCAAAAAGAATTAATAGATGTATGGGACTAAAGAACTAGCAAATAAAGAGCTTCCTTTTTTTGTGGTGGAGATAGGAAACAGCCTCAACTGTTTCTTAACTATTTAAACTTCAAAAATCAGTTGTTTCCCTCCCTAATGTGCTGTGGCATACCCATGAACCTGTGAAGATTATCGGAATTTCGAAGTATTTATCTTAGTGGCAGGTAAACCATTACCTGAAGGGCATTTGTGCTGTTAGTAACTTCTTTTTAATGACAAGACCTCTCTGCACTGCAAGATCTGTTCCTGAGTTTATGCAAATGTTCTTAAATACTAAATTTCTGGCTTGCAAGTACAAGTTAGAACTTATACGTTGAAGTACATGAAGTCCCTCTATTACGTAAATGTTACTGACAACTCTTTTTTTTCCTGTAATTGTGATGGTCAAATAAAGAGATATGATTTTGAGGGAGAGCTATAACCTTTCACCAATTTAAAAACATAACCACATTAGACAGACAGGCAGCTTTGCCTTCTATATACAGATACCCAACTGCTTTGCTCCTCCAGCTACACTGGTTGAATCCCAAGAGATTGCTTCTCACTATAAACTCCGCACCTTTTTTCCATTCTCTGTAAAAGCATGCAGTTGTCATCTAACTCCACCTCGAAAGAATTATTAACCTATATGTAGATTTTTAAAGTGTGTAATGATATCCTGCATATTTTGGTTTCCTAGCCTTTGGTTTTGCCCTCATGAACTTACTTCTAATAGCAGCAATGTCTCTTGTTCTGTCCATTCTCTTCCAGCACTTGCACCTTTACTCTACAAAAGACAGGAGGGAAAAAAAAAAAGTGAAATACAGGTCTTTAATGCACAGAACTTTTTTGAGGAAAACATTAAGAAGAGGAATAATCTGTTATTCAATCCACTCAAATATGTACCTTTCACAGCCTTACAACTACAGCTAACCAATTCCAGGTTATCTTGTATAGTGGTTTAGTTCACATGATGTACTTACGTAGCTAAAGCACACAGGTGAGTGCATTTCTGCAGTCTCTGTGGAGGCTGGGGTCCACAGATCCCACCTTTCCAATACATGTAGGAACCCAGGACACTCCTCTTTCATTCTGAGCTAAAGCAAAGTGATCTGGTATCCTCTTCTCATGGCTATCTTTGCTTGCATAAACAGCAAAGAGGATTTTCCTAGATAATAAAACCCCTTAGGAGTGGTGATGACATTCTGGTCAGCATGACTTTGGCCAGTAAAATTAAGCAAAGAACAGAGCAGTTTACACAAAGCATTCTACAGCTGAAAGGACAGCAGAAGCCAGACAAAACAGAGTATCTAACACCCTCCCAAGCTGCCATACAGCTGAAGGATGCTGCTGTCCGATGAGGAGATGGTATTACTCAATTCAGGCAAAACTGGGAGTCTCCCCGACTAAAGGGCACCTTTCTCAGCAGAATAAGGTTTATGTCAAAGTAACTTTAGCCCACATCAAATCTCTGCTTTTAAGGCAGACTGGACTGTGTAAGATGCATGCTGGTCCAAAAAAAGTTCACTCATCTAACAGTTCATAAGTAAGTCAGTAAAAAAACCCCAATAACTCTTTCCAAGTGAGATAAGCTATCTGAAAAGACAGAGTAATTACAGCAAGATACTCCACATATTCAGCAATCACTTGCTCCAAGGGTTGCTGTTCCCAAATCTATACCTTGTGAGATTTCCTAAAAGTTACAAAACTCTTGGTGAAAACTTCCCCTTCTGTGATTCCAGACACTCTAATCCATTACATGTCAGATAAGGACAAAAGCAACTTCTCAGCTGCTTATGAAAGACCATTATCTAGATTGGATGTCTCTGTGCAAGACCACAGCAAAAGGAAAAATATTTAGGAGAGGTAAATCTACCCTATCTCAAGATGCATTTCACAAACAAATCCCTAACCCAAACAGAACATTAATCAAACTGAGTCATCCAGCAGCTGATCAGTTCTCAAACAGGCTGGTATGAAGAGCCAAAAAAGTAATTGCTGCACAAAACAAAAAGGGAAATCAACTTCTGCAAACAAATCTGTTCAAGTTCATTGGTATAGATGCTTGTAAATAGAATCAGAGTCTAGAACAAGCACAAGATTTATGATTTTTTAATATAAATATTTATACCTCCATAAACTAAGCAAAAAAGTCAATCCATAACTGTGATTATGGAATCAGGATTTATAAAAAATGCTCATCTCTAGAACTACTGTGTGTTGGTTTTGTTGTTTGTTTTGGGTTTTTTTAAATAGTTCTCAGGTGGTAAGTGGTGTAGAAATAGTATAAACAACAGTGTACAAAGTTATGGGTTTAAATAATACTCTCTTAGGCAAATGAACCAATTACCCAGAATTAGCCTCTTGGGCTCACACCCAATAGTGTGAGGCACTCATCAGCAGAATTCTGTGGACTACCAAATGGAAGGTGACACTGAAGTAGTAACGTGGTATTCCTGCAATACCTCCAAGCACTATCAGGTACAAACACAGGTATCGGGTAGCAGGAGAAAAACAAGAGGTTATAGAATTATCACGGTCACTGCAATGTTATCGCAAAACTTTAACTATCCGATACAATACATTGCAGTGACAACGCTGAAATGTGCCCCTGTAGTGATTTTGTGACACCTCTGGTAATCAAGCAACTGTATAGTTTGCTCAGTCTGGAAAACCCTGCTCGGACATGGAAAACAGGATAAAGACCCTGAAGAAAGATCTCTGTTTCTGTACTGGATCAATGAATAGTTTGAAGGTGAATCATTCAGGTTAAACATGAAGTAACATAACAAGAGTTCAGTGTCTGAAGACACTGAACCAGTTTGGGATAGGTACATGTCTTTATTTCTACAACATCAGATATCCAACATAATCACATATTTTAGTGTCCAACACTGAGATGGAAATGAAATCTAAACCAGGAATCTAAGAGTAACGTAAGTCACTGCAGTGTCGTCTAGTAGAGGACCCTTGAAGAAAGCTTTATAGGAGACAGGGAAAAAAATCCCAACATACTTGCCTTTGCTAAAGTCTTTTTTGTGTATATGTCTGTGCGAAGTCCGAAGTTCTGCAGATCAGTCGGTTTCTCCTTGTTCTTCTCTGGAAAACTCAACATCTGCTGAGCAGCTGGAACCTATGAACAAACATTACAACAGAAAGGTGAGGGGGCAAGAATCGAAAGTTACTCAAGGTTTTCAGACCCGTGTTAAATACAAGATGGACTGAACAAAGCAGTTGAACATAAATCTACAGAGATGACTTTACATAGACAGTATCACTTGCATACACCGCTAGCAGATTTGTTTTAGAGATTCAAACTACCTGAAAGTCTTAACTTAGCTGGACAAAGAAAAAAGGAACATGTCATCAAATCATGCATACGTTATTCTGCTGCAATGTTAAATGACACTGCCTAGAGCAAAGGCAAACACACATAAACGCAGCCTGCAGGGCTCACCTGAGGAGTGCGGATATGGAGAGGCATGAGTCCAGAGGGTGTATCAGCCAGCACGTTAAAGTGAGGAGTAGGAGGAGGGCCCATTGCCATGGGACGGCTTTCTGGATCCACTTGGTAGTTAATGAGACCCCACTGCTCCAGAAAAGCATGTACTCTATGAAACAATGTGACAAATTAAGATCTTAAGAACTAAAGCCTTGGATGTGCTTGACACCGCAGAAAGAAGACAGCAGACAGAGTTTCTGTTTCTGGATCAAACACAGATCCAGAATCTTCTACAGTCCTTCACTATTCACAAATAGCAATAAAAACCACACAGCACAAGCTTTGTGCAGAGTTGCCTGCATTTCAGCATGTTGCATAAACCAAAACATGACATTTTTTGTTACAGATAACAGGAACTTAATTAAGTATAGGCAAAGAAAGCTAGGGCTGCATGCACAGAACCATTTACAGGCAATGTAAAGATTGTGAGGGCTGCACAACCATTGACTTGCTTCCCTTGTCTGTAACTGTTCTTCACCGAACTGACATTTAGGAAGCTGCAATTTCTAGGGCTCTGCTGCACCTCACAGCTTAAAACTGGTGAAATATAAAACTGAGTTGCAAAAATGGCATTTCTGAAAAAATCCGCGTATTTACTGAGCAGCAGGACCTAACTCATCACAAGTTAAGATCCAAAATCTGTAGGCATGTTTCAGCAAGCAGACAATATTATAAATAAAAAAATTAGTATAAAATAGTCATCTGGTTGCCATAAAAGTGGGGAAACCGCTAACCAACAGTATGATGGTTATTGCCCACACTTATGCTGTCATACCAGAGCACTTCCATTTTTAATGCAGCTCCTATTTCTATTAAAGGAAAGGCAGTGCCTGCAAGACCCATCGTTTTCACCTCATGACAGCGCACACATCTCCAGTCAGATTCCTTCTGCAGGCAGTGCTGGTCAAATACTCTTGAGGATTTAAGCGATAGGTGTCAATCATGAAGTTGCGGTAAGCCAGGTATCTGGAAGACAATCAATAGGTAGTTCTAGACTGAAGTCTAGAAGTTTAGGATACATATTTTAGGATTCACGTTCTCCAAAAATCTTTGTTACTGACAAGCAAACAACAATAGATAATTTCTATTGATGAAATTAAAGAATCACTATAAAAAGCAAAAGGTAAGGAGAATTTATTTTTATATATGAAATACGACCTGTCTCTTTCAGATTGTTTCATTCTGGATTTTATCAGTGTTTGGATTAGCAGTACACTGAAGCATACTTAAACTGCAAATTACACGAATAGCTACTGGAGCTTGGTCACTAACCAAGTACTTGTGCAACAGACCACTAGCTGCAGAAAAAAAACAAAAAAAAAAAAAAAAGAGGTCTGATCCGGACATGGAAACAGGCTAAATAATCCTTGTCAATCCCCTCCATGAGCCTGGGAGGAAAGAGAGCTGAGCACAAAATCAGAAGTAGTACACCAAATGGAATGTTACTCTTTCTACATGTGGAGTTCTTAAGCCATGAAAAGATCAGTAAGTAGAAGTTAGAGAACAGCAATTTGGAGAAGTCAAGATCTATGAAAAGCAGAGGGCAAGAATCCAGGAACCAGCACAGCACTCCCCACTCACTGAGGTGGAACAGTCAAAGCAGAAGTGACCCTCATGGGATTCCTGTATTTCAGCACACAACAGTCCAAGCAAGCATGTTTTGGGGTTCAGCACATTTCCTGCACTGCAGACATTGCTTTGCAGGCTTTTTCAGTAGCTTTCTGGAATTTATCCCAATGCAAGTTGTTCAGAACAAAATAAACTACCATAAAATTGCCAGACCTGTTCTTCTGATGAAACAAAACCAATCTGCCAAATACAAGCAAGTATCCTATGCAAAGATGTGTTCAAAACAGCCTATTATAAGCAGATTGCTGTCTCTGGAAAATTCAAGATATGGATGTCTCATATGCATTGTGCAAAAGCATCTGGTAACCAGAAAACGTAAGGCCTACAGAGATGGACATCAGTGCTTTTCACGTAAGTTGCTGCACACACACATTCCCGCCAAAATCGCATACCTTCATTCTGGTAAAATTACATGCGAAACTTGATGGAAAAAAGTTATATGACTAGATGCTGGGCTGCTCCACCTTGAATGCCTGCTAGGGAAGAACCAAAAAGAGAGCTACTTCCATAGGGGAATATTCAGGAACATTTTTCAATGCTCCTGTAGAGAACGGGGTTACAGGTAACCCAGTAACCCAGGGTACAGGTAACCCAGTACCAGTACAGAATAGGTACTTTAAAGCGGTCTTGGCTACAGAAATCAGTTTAGTATTTATTAGTTAAGGTCACGTTACTAGGTGAAGAGAGAAGCCTAAGACAGAAACATCCCTAAAGTTTATCCTGAAGGGAATCTGTTTTCAACAATGACATGACCCATCAGCTAAAACCTGTCAAGAGTGAGAAAGAGAAATCAACTAGTATTTAGTTAAAGTCCCTTTTAAGACAGAAACCACCCTCCAGGCACTACTGTCACAAGAATTTGTGTACTTTTGAAACACAGTATTTTCATTGGCCTGAAAACTAAGCTGGAGGCAAGACATTTCCATTCAGGAGGACATTCCTATTTTATTTATAAAGAAAATACCAAGCCGAGAGCACACGCTGCTCCTATATTCCCTAAATGACAACAAAAATACAAATCTAGGTTAACATCAGGATTGGGAGGAGTCCCTAATTTGCTTCACTCATAGCCAATAACCAGTAGCAGCAACCAGTACCAATAACCAGTAGCAGCTTACGGATGAGCTACAAGAGAACTGATGTTTTGATGTCAGCTGAAAAAGGAAGCATGGGATTACATGTGATGACCACATCAGTGGTAAGCATGACAGGAATATAAGGATCCTTTCAGAGTTCAATCTGTTTGCAGTCTTAGACACTGAGTCCTAGAAAACCGACAACAAAAATACGCTGATTAGTTAGTATCAAATGCATTTTGGAATCATTGTGATGCAGCTATAGTTACCTCTGCAACTCAGACTTGTAGAGAAATTACAAGTAAAGACTATGGACTGAAAATCACTCAGGATGCCAAAGACCCTCAGGAGGCCTCTAAGCAAATCTCCTACTCAAGCCATGGTCAGCACTGCATTTTCATAGAATCAGAGTTGTTTGAGTTGGAAAGTGCATCCAGTTCCAACCCCCTATCAGGGGCAGGGACACCTTCCACTAGACCAGGTTGCTCCAAGCCCCTGTGCCCACCCTGGCCTTGAACACTGCCGGGGATGGGGCAGCCACAGCTTCTCTGGGCAACCTGTGTCAGGGCCTCACCACCCTCACAGGGAAGAACTTCTTCCTCAGATCTCATCTATATCTCCCCTCTGTCAGGTTAAAGCCATTCCCCCTTGTCCTGTCCCTGCCTGCCCTTGTCAAAAGCCCCTCTCCAGCTTTCTTGTTGGCCTGTTCAGGCACTGGAAGCTGCTCCAAGATGCCCACAGAGCCTTCTCTTCTCCAGGCTGAACAAGCTCAGCTCTCTCAGCCTGTCCCCATAGCAACTTGGAGCAACTTTGTGGCCTCCTCTGGACTTACTCCAACAGGTCCATGTCCTTCTCAGGTTGGGGGCCCCAAAACATCTTCATGACTAAGTTGCTTAGGGCTTTGTGACCAAATTTTGACCAGGTTGCTTAGGGGTTTCTTCAGAAAGACCTGAAAGACTCCAGTGAAGAACGTTCCCAACTTCCTGAGGCTCCATCCCAGTACTTCATCTTCAGAATTAAAAATTTTCCTTACATCTAGATAGAAATTGCTCTGTTTTGATTTCACTTATTTTTGTCCTGCCACACACATAATGAGCCTGACTCCATCTTCTCAGTAATCTCTCTGTGCATTGGGTCACTACTATAAGGTCTCCCAAATTTCTCTTCTCCAGACTGAAAAAACTTAGAATTCTCACAAAATAAGTCACACCTGAGAAGAGGAGATTCAAGCACAGGAACGCTCTGAAATCTGCCCTGTTCACCTGCTAAAGAGCAATGCAGGATGGTTTACCACCATCATTAGCTTGAAATAGAAATTGAAAAAAAAATCAGTTTGAAGAAATTATGTGTATGAAAAATACACAACTTCGCTGATGTTAAGAAAACATACTGAGAAGACACCTCAAATGCTTCATTTAGTAGTTAATGAAACCAAAACCTAGTTTAAAATCCCCAAAAGCGGCTTTGTAACAAGACTAAGATTTGATGTGAAGAGAAAGTCAGCACAACTAGCCTAGTTCCACTGTCCAAGTTGACAGGCATACAATGATCACAGAATCATAGTATGGTTTGGGTTGGAAAGGACCTTAAGATCATTTAGTTCCAACCCCCCTGCCATGAGCAGGGACACCACACACTAAACTATGTTGCCCAAGGCTCTGTCCAACCTGGTCTTGAACACTGCCAGGGATGGAGCATTCACAAGTTCCCTGGGCAACCCATCCCAGTGCCTCACCACCCTCCCTGTAAAGAACTTCCTCCTTATATCTAATCTAAACTTCCTCTGTTTAAGTTTAAACCCATTACCCCTTGTCCTGTCACTACAGTCCCTGATGAAGAGTCCCTCTCCAGCATCCTTATAGGCCCCCTTCAGATACTGGAAGGCTGCTACGAGGTCTCCACGCAATCTTCTCTTCTCCAGGCTGAACAGCCCCAACTTTCTCAGCCTGTCTTCATAAGGGAGGTGCTCCAGCCCTCTTATCATCCTCGTGGCCCTCCTCTGGACTTGCTCCAACAGCTCCATGTCTTTCTTATGTTGAGGACACTGGAAGTGTACACAATACTCCAAGTGAGGTTTCACGAAAGCGGAGTAGAAGGGCAGGATCACCTCCTTCAACCTGCTCATCCTGCTTCTTTTGACGCAGCCCAGGATACGGTTGGTTTCTGGGCTGCAAGCGCACACTGAAGCTGGCTCATGTCAAGCTTCTCATCAGCCAACACCCCCAAGTCCTTCTCCACAGGGCTGCTCTGTGAATCTCTTCTCCGCCCAATTTGATGTTCAAATTTATGGGGTTTTTTTTGTGAACTCTCATGTTTTAGGATTATTATTTCAGCAGAAACAAGCACATTGCTCAAAAGCATGATGCTCACCATTTTCCTTTAATCAATCAATCAATCACCTTTCAAGATTGCTCTGAATAATTAAGTTTACTGTTACAACAATTCTCAGAGAAGGGCAGGTGTATTTTTACTAATGCACATAACAAGCCTTGCTGTAGATTCTCAAGATCAGTATTTGATGCAAACTCAGCAGCTTATTTTGTTACACTTCTAAGTCAGAAATTCACCATGTAAGGTATGAAAACACCTGTAATACCTCAAGACAATAATCAGCTTGCCTTTTTTATTATTTAATTTAAACAGCTTCAGGGAAGTTGTTTAAGCTGTTTAAACAGCTGTGTGTGAATAATTTTTGAATTAATAACACTTAAGTTCTGCAGTAGATACCAGATCTCACGAAGAGTTAGAATAGGTATGAACTGGATCTGAATTCAACTGAGAGAATGCCATCTGCATTTAATAGGCATGTCCAGAATTAAAGTGTCACTCTAGGGTTTGGAACAGCTATATAAGAAAAAATTATACTACTTCTGGCAATGCACAACTCTAGCTCTCTGATCTAAATCAGACTACCTAGTATGCGAGAACACAGTTACATCTCAGGCCTGTGAAGATTCATTTTCTGATCCACACTTGTACTTCCAGCATTACCCATCAGTTGCTCAGGGAACCGTGAAATCAACACAGATAACTGTGCAAAATCCATTCCAGTCTGACACAGCATCCTACAACAACCTCTGTGATCAATGCTTATATACAAAACTTCCAAGTCTCAAAAATACAGCATGGCATGAGAAGAGAGAGAAAAAAAAGGATGATTATTAAGTTTCTATAGCATCATGACATTTTTGAGATGTCTTTGGAAGATGATCATGCCTTGTACCACATGAAGTTCATGAATTTTCTCCAGTATTACTTGGGAGAAACTTGTTTTATTTTTCCTGGATAACATCACTATTAACTATTACTTTGATATTGAAACTCTTACCTCTTATAGTTTGATAATGCGCATACATTATCAAACTACAAGAAGAGGTGGTGCAGGTGCTCTTTCCTTTTATGCCCCTACTACTATAAGCTTAATACATGCACAACTAAAATGACTGCAGGATTCATGAAACTGGAAGCTCCTTTACCTTGCTGCACTCTTATAAACCTATACTCACATGTTTTACTTACATTTCTGGAGTCTTGGACTTGTTTTTTCCATTGAAGAATTCAGGAAGAGCACGACGTTCAATCACATGAATGCTGTAACAGAAATACACAATTCAGACTGTATATAATGTATATAAACAATTCAGATTCAAATATAAAATAATCTTTGAGTACTCTGCACACCTTAAAAAGACTATTTTGAGAAAGAACATTTATAGAGAGGGTTTTGTTTTGTTTTTTTAAAAAACCCTGGTGTTCTAGCATGACCCTTTGAAATTTGCTTATTTCATTAAAGAAGCAAAGCTGCATTAAAAAAGCTTCCAGCTACCTTGTAATGTCCACTGTTGCCACCACAGAGATGATTTAAGGTTGCCTTTTACAAGAACACGTACAATGCAACATGAAGTTTATTCTATTTATTCAAATGTGCTTCAGTAGTCTCTCAGCGGTGTTTCAGACTCGTTTAGCTCTCAGGAACACCATTTACTACTACAAATGCACTGATCAAAGAGTTTTTAACTAATCATTACTTACCAGTCACTCCCAAAAGGCACTTGCACACGCTACAGAAGAGTGATCTTATGACAAAACACCATCACTGTCATAATTTTCACAGTAGGGATGTTATTACTGTTGATTTTCTCAGTAGGGATGTATTATTATTATTGTACCTTCTATAAGAGAAGGCATTGAAGCACAGAGGCCACCTACCTTGCTTTAAAGTAAACCTCAACTAGCTCGAGCTATGCAAAGTTGCCTTTCCTCATCTACACCAGGCCCACAGCTCTAAGTCTTCACCCAGTTCCCAATTACTTTCTTACCAGTTGTAATCAAACCAAGATGCATAGCTTGGAATAATGATGTGGTTGGTTTGCTCTGTAACATTATCTTCACCTGGATCAATTGACCGACTTTGATCACCTTTGTTAGGATCTTCATCTTCCTGTATCACAAAGAGAATACAATGGTGAGTAGGTTGCAAGAGACGTACCTAAAAAACTCTCAGTCAGTACAAAGTTATCCTGAAACAAGTGCTTTCCAATCCTGTGCAGAATAAACTTTTCCTGGTGCAGTTTCTGGTCAGTGGGGAAAACCTCAGGCACCAGAGAAAGTGTAATCTATGTCATCATAAAAATAGTAAATCGTAACAAAGTACTACAGAAAGCATAAGGCCAGGAAGTTTTTACAGAGCCAGCTCTCAAATCTGAGGTGCACACTTTGCAGTACAGTGAGAGCACAGTTTGCATCCTGTTTATACAGTTAAGTATGCTCTAACTATAGCAGAAGACACAGCATTTCAATTCTGCAATATACTGCAACCACATGTAATGCGTGTAGAGTACTCTGTAAGCTCTCAGCCTAGCTCTTGCTGCCACCTCCAGTTACTGACACTGCACCAATCTTTAGTATTGTCTAAGCTGGTTGTATTTTTAGTCACTTCTTCCCCATTAACCTTCTTGCTCCTCAGAAGAGCATTAAAGGAAATCAGATTCACTACTTCTAGTTTCACTGGCAGACACTTGTCAGCAGTAATAGTTTCATGTCTGCAAAACTACACCTCATTACACTAAGCTCTTGATTGGATAAACTCACTTTGATCAATCTTAAAGCTGGTCTTGGATATTTCTCCCTTGTGAAGAGGAGATGCTAAGTTCAACTTGTAACTCTGCATGTCCCTGCATTTGCTTCCACTCAGGGGGTGAAGAGACCCACGAGTTTGCTCACACAGGGCTGTGAAGACACCAATGAGCAAGAAGGGGGAATAGCTTTAAACTGACAGAGGGAAGATTTAGATGAGATCTGAGGAAGAAGTTCTTCCCTGTGAGGGTGCTGAGGCCCTGGTACAGGTTGCCCAGAGAAGCTGTGGCTGCCCCATCCCTGGCAGCGTTCAAGGCCAGGCTGGATGGGGCTTGGAGCAATTTGGTGTACTGGAAGCTGTCCCTGCCCATGGCAGGGGGTTGGAACTGGATGGTCTTTAAAGCTCCCTTCTAACCCAAGCTGTCTATGACTATATAAACTCAGTTTCTATCAAACTCAGTAAGAAATGGCAGCTGTTACCTTTCCTCCAGTTGCCACCGTCTCTTCATCCTGTTCATCTGAAGGGCAGAAGCATTTAGAATTACACTAATAAAAAGCATCTGATTGCTCATAAGCCTTTCTAGCAATGCAATTGCTTAATTGGAAAGAGCATTTCATTTGGTTTGGAAGGGAAATGAGGAGGAAAGCAAAGCGGACCACACATCATTACAGCAATCTCGTCCTTATGCAGACACTCAACTATCCAGGACAAGGGAATGGATAAGAATACAGAGGAAGGATAATTAGAATTTTTCCACACTTCGGAATCCATACCTAATTACCACCTCCCCCAGTGCCCTAGATGCAGCCTTGTTTAATAGGATACAGGACACTAGTGCGTACCTCTTCTGTCAAAGGCTTAGCAAAACTCAGGGAACCTTGATTCACCTTGACTCCCAGTAAGAAAAATTCTGCCAGGAAAGAGCTTATGTGTCATATTAACAAAGGTGCTTACATGGGAATAGCCTTGCAAGTGAAAGAGCTTCACTTGCAACTTGAATACACATGAAAACAGAATTAATTCAGTAAACCAGTAGAATTAGACTCGTTTAAAATTGAGAGATGCAAAATATTTACTCTGTTGGCCCGCAAGCAGGACTTTACTATAAAACTTAGGGAAGGGGGAGCTGGAGGGTGGTGTGTTTGTTTTACCAAGGTCTGCTACTGTTCCTCCTTTCACAGGCGTGTTTTCACTGTCTTTCTTTGGGTTCACTACAAAAGATTGAAACTCTGATGAGTAACCACAAAAGATAAAATTACCAAAGTCTAGCATGCTTTTACTATCCTATCAATTAACAGTTTTGCTGGTCATGTCTTTGCAGTTCAGAAGAGTTCATCTGTGCAGGTTGAGTACAACAGAGCATTTGTTTGATTACTTGGGAATTTCATATCTGAACGCAAAACAGCTTTTATTCATGCATTTAGTATACCAAGTACTATACTTTTCCTATTTTTTTACAACACAATTCTCACATCCAAGTTCAAACCAGGCAAGAAAAAACAAATGGTGTGACACCCTAAATAGTTTGGTGCCAAGAAGTTGGAATTATTTTTCAGATTTATCTTTACTTAACAGGTATTGCGCAGATCAGCACTTTTCTGAAAAGGATTAATAACTGAATGCATTTGGCACATTGCTAGAGTCTCCACTCATTTAATGCACTACTTATCTGGAGTATTTGGCATACAAATATTTTCCTCCAGAAAACTCCACCTCCCAAAACACAAACTCTGTAAAAAGCATGCGAGAGCAATCTAAAATAGGTGAAACTAACGATTCAAGTGAATTTTTGTAAGCGTATTTCAAAAAGCAAAAAGAAGGTGAATCTGCTTTCTTTCTCAGATATCACATCCAAATCCCTGACAAAATAAATAAATAAATAAATTTAGATAGGTACAGATCACCTGGCCCTACAGTCACAAAGTATTCCAAAAATTTGACAAAATGTGTGTATTTTTCAGTGCAGTTTAAGCGATTGTCTTAATATTCAAAGAATCCAGTGTATGCATATTTTACCATTTTTGGGAAGTACCACTTCTTCTATATTAGGTACTGGTGTGGGATCCTCCATGTCCTTTGTAAGATCTTCTTGTTCATCTTCTTCTTTCTGCCCTCTCCTTTTCCCATATAAGGCTGCTTGTCTAAAACAGATCAAACAAATTCTTTGCCAACTGCAACTGTCAGATATTCTCATTTTGATGTTACTCTTCAGATATTAGGATTAAAGGACAGGGTCAAAACACTTACGAAAACATGAACACTGTAGGAGTGGTGCTGGTGGAGTTGATGAAGTTAAAAAAAAAAAAAAAAAAAAAAAAAAAAAAAAAGAAAAAAAAAGTGCTTTTCCACTGTTTTAAGACTGGAGACCAACACCATATATAAATACTGATTCCAACCCAGTGATTCACTTACATTCTTTTCAAAGTTCTAATAAGGGCAGCTGCTGCACAGAAGAGGTAAAAGACCATTTCAAGGCACACTGCCTTATCTGATGAAAGAGGCTGGCTTGTACAACCAATTCTGTGTACCGAAGAAGCCATTTTGGGAACAAATGCAGAATCGCCCAAACTTCTCCTTATAAAAATCTATCTCAGGCTTTATATTTGGAATAAAAAAGTAATTCAGATTATCAAGTAATTTTTTTCTCACATCAAATGATAAATTTCCAGTTTTGTCTTATTAGAGCCTAACAGGTCTGTTAAACAAGACCCAAATTTTTAGCTCAAAAGTGCTCCCTTCCATATCCATACGTAAACCCACATAAATAAGCTTTTTATTTGGATATAATAATGGCCACTTTTTTGGTTAAGAGATCAAATTAGCATTGGAAAAAAACAAACCCTAGGCTGCAGGCCACAAATGCTGCTGTTAAAATTGCATTTGAGAAGTGGACTTCAAAATAGTTTGCTATGCAGATAAAATTCCTCAATTAAACACAGTAACTTCCGGAGCTCTATTTCAAGAAGTGTACATGTATTGCATGACTGCGCTAACAGGACTAGATTGAGTTACTTTAGAAGCAGCTGAGCAACTTTTCATTTTGCAAGTTCTACTCTTGACACAACAATGAACTCTGTCACTGACAGAGATAATACAACAATTTGCACTAGATTCTCCTCCACCCGCAGGCAATACATTTCTACAGAGCAGTAAAGAAGTTACATATATTGCACAAGCAAAATCACTCAAGTCTATTGTAGAAATAATTATTCTACTGTAATCTAAGGAGAGACAAGTGAAAGTGGACAGAGATCCCTGTGTAGCACATTTTATCAAGAAAATTTGCATCAAATTACAGTACTTGGACACTCACCCTTTCTTCCCTGTCTTTTTTCTTGACTCTACAGGAGTGGGGGGTGGAGAAGGAGAATGCTTTCTCTTCCGTGTACTTGCTGCTGCTTTCCTGTCTCTCCTCTCTGGACTACGGACAGGCTGTTAGAGAAGTGAAGGAGTTAGCTGATCCCAAATACTACAGTTATTGAAATGCTGTAGGCTATACTCTTCCTTAATATGTCCTACAACAGAGAAGCTAAAAGCAATAATACCACAACACACACCACATTCTGCTCCAGAATACTTCCAATTGTCAATGTGAAAATCCCTTAATTTTCTACAGCCATCCCCCCCAGAAGCTGCAATGGCTTTGTACTTAAGAAATGTGATTTCAATGGCTTTGTACTTAAGTGTGATTTTAAAACAAACCAAAGTGTATGTGCAACTTGTTCAATATATTCTATTCAACAGGAGAGATCTCCCAGTGAGTAGCCTGATGTGCAGGTTGAATGAACATGTTTTCAGAGTCCTAACTAGCTTCCTGCATTGGGAGGGATATGAAAATTAGTTTCAACAAGTGTAGAGAATTTGGAAATCAAATATGAACTGCTGCTGTTTAATACACCCCTGGCCTCATTTATGAGAAAGCACAGAGTGGGTCCTATCTCTTACCATCTTCAGGAAGGGGTGGGGCGTGGGGGGGAAGAGGGCAGGGATTATATTTAAAGTGCACACTTACATTTCTGAATCAAAGAAACATGTCAGAAGAAAGTTAAACTATATTACGTTATCGCAGGCACCTTAAACTGTTCAGCTAGCTTAAGTTTAGCAACTTCCGAGTCAAAATTTTGACTTACAAGAGACAGTCACCCATTAAGCAGAAAACCACTTACCTCTTCATTTTTCATGGAGATTCTCTGTCGAAAACTCACTGATTTCCTGTTCTCATCTACTTCATAATCCTCTTCATTCATCCATTCATTGAATACATCTGTGTCCAAAATCCACTTGGCATGAACCTAAAGAACAGAACAACGTATCAACATCCCAATGTGTTTTGAAAAAATAACTCTGCGACTGACCTCACTGGATTAATACTTGCAGCTTTGTTATCGATGTCTGAACATCCAAATATTTTGCAATGCTTTTACACATAACCAATGACCGTTTCATAACACAATACAAAAAAAGGATGAACGTAAGTCTAATGAATGCATTGTCTGCTCCTCAGCCATTTTTAAGCCTTCTGAAGTGCGAGGTCAGTTCTCATAGCTAGGGTAACAGTTCTACATTAAAAGCATACTTTGGATGCTGAAAATTACCGTCAAAATCTTCTAAATATACAGATCACCTCAGCAGATGTGCCACAAATAATCAGGAAGAGTTGGCTGTATCTTGGAAAGATTGACAATCTTAACTTAAAGTATCCATCTTCAAACAGAGTTCTAGTTTATATAGCTGAAAATAAATTCTTTAGCTTTAGAATTATAATCTATCAAGCTGTTGTATCTTACTGTGTATAGCAAGACTTATACCCAAAAAGCATGTGTTCCAGTTATTTACAGGTAACAACCTGAAGTAGTATTTGAACAAATAAGTTATTTTGTGACCCAAGCTGCTCTTTAACTCTGCTATTCAGATCAACAGCATACACACAGAACAACATCACGTGAAATATACGAAGGATTAAATCCAATAATAGAACAATGAAGTAGTTGTTACTGCTGATTGATTCCGAGTGCTCTTTATTCTTCTCTTGTAATGAAATAAATCAGAAAGGCAAATCATTCCTCTACAAAGAAAACTAATTATTTAGAAAACCTAAATAAGGCTGCTGATGCTGGTTTGATAAGCACTGACTTTTTTTCAGCATTACATCAGTTAAGAGCAAAGTTACCACAAAATTGAACCTTTCCATAAAGAAAGGAGAGATGTGACCCTCAGAGATTCATAGAATCACAGACTGTTTTGGGTCAGAAAGGATCTTAAAGACCATCCAGTTCCAACCCCCTGCCATGGGCAGGGACACCTTCCACTAGACCAGGTTGCTCCAAGCTCCATTTAACCTGGCCTTGAACACTGCCAGGGATGGGGAAAAACTTCTTCCTCAGATCTCATCTAAATCTCCCCTCTGTCAGTTTAAAGCCATTCCCCCTTGTCCTGTCTCCACCTGCCCTTGTCCAAAGCCCCTCTCTAGCTTTTCTTGTGGGCTCCTTTAGGCACTGGAAGCTGCTCCAAGATGCCCACAGAGCCTACTCTTCTCCACGTTGAAGAATCCCAGCTCTCTCAGTCTGTCCTTGCAGGAGAAGTGTGGTATCTTCCTCACTTCCTCTCATTAAACATTGTATAAGGCCATGATGTCTTCTAATGAGCTGTCAGGTTTCATCCCAGAGACAGCCACACTTCAGCAGTAAAGGAAAGACTTAACTTTAACGCAAAACACCTCAAGCCAGGCCAAAATGGTAATTTTGGCACTATAAGGGATGCATCAATCTGTCCTTTTCACTCACAAATAAAAATATTTTTTTCAACAGCACTCCTCCTCAAAGAAATGTTTTAGACATTTTCATTTAGGCTCTAGACATATCCCTCTGCTTTTCCATATATATGGAAATACAGCCATTGTTACTCAGCAGCACATTAAAACATCTATCTAGCAGCACCCAAGCATGAGCTGTACCAATACAGTAACTCTGGGAAACTATTTTAAGAGACACTTACCTTCCATGGCTTTTCAGGAATTGGAGGATCCTCGATTTCAGCATCTATTTCATTGGCATGAACCCAAGTGTCATAGCTAATGAGAAGAGGCAAGAGAAAATAAAATTGGTCCCTTGGGCTGTTCATCCAGAGAGATCAACAGCAGAAATATTCATTCAGCCATTTTAAGATGTGCCCATTTTTAGCTTTCTGAATTTAAAAGCCATCTCCAGCTTAGAATTGCAAATCTACTCTCTTGATTCAGGGGTATAAATGCAGCTTCTGAGTCACCTGTCAAACCCTGGCATTAAGTTAATTAACTTGTTTCTGTTCAGAGGAGATTAAAGCAAGAGCTACTGAATTCCTAGAAGAAATGAGTATGTATCTTCTCCTTCAATCCTACCACTGTAGAAATCATTTATTATTTACACTCACTTTTCCACGAGCTATTCCCTCAAAAACCTGTAAGTACTAAGAAACTACATTCAGTAGCAGCAAAAGCCAAAATACTTTATAATCTACACCAGGCATGCACTGAGCAACTAGGATATATCGTATGCAAGTAAAGATGTGTATACAGCATTCCTCATGTTTATACTGAGATTTGTAAATACATATACATAGAGTCAACACAAATTTGACTACTGATATTACATAAACAAAAATAAAGTTTTTTCATGTGTATAAAGAAGGAAGCTTAAGTGTGACTGTTTGCACTCTTCCACCAAAATATGCATATGGCTCATGACAATTTTGTGCATGCACAGCAGGAGAAGTTATTTAAACAGAAGTCAATACTGGGTTATCAATCTGATGAGGTTTTCCATAACCTGAACTCAGAAACCCGTTATTACAAATACACTTAAGTTACTAACTATACATACACTACCTATTAACACCATCCAGCACCACAAGACAGCTTTCTCAAATATGTGCTTTCAACAGTCACTTGTACTTGACTAAAGGCAACCCACGGAGTGAAACCTCTCTGTCCAAGAACGCTCAACTAGGTGAGATTAGTTCTCCCTTTTGGCTTTAAAGTCTTATGAACTTTAAGGAAAGGCTCATTCTACCCTTTAAAAGTCTGGTTCAGTTTGCAACCTTACCAATGGCTCTGCAGGAAAATACTCTCTTTTTCTAACCTTCACCATCTGCTGGTTTCACAAATGGGTTTTAAGCCAACAATTGAGTCTTTTCAAGCTTTGGGCATTGAGATAAATGGTAGCGAGACTAAATTACTGTATGGTTATACTCTGTAGGACAACCACTGCTTGTCTCATAACGAGCAGTATGTACTCAGAATCAAAACAAGAGGAATGCAGTACTGTATATTTGGTTAAATTTTTAGATGAGCCAGCCTGAGTTGGGTCTGAGCCTGTTGTGTTCTGCAGAACAAGGAAAGAGCAAAGTTGATGCTCACACAGCTGGGACATTCCCCATGTGGGTTCACTACCATTAACCACATAGCACTGCATTTGGCAGAGGTAAGGCTCAGTAAGCTAAAGAAGCAGCTTGCTTATGGACATGTATTTCCTACTGGTAAGTTTTAATCAAGACTTTTCCTTCAAAAAAACTTAAGTAAGATTTGGGGTCTGCTTGCTTCCCCCACTTTTCTTTACCTGTCTGGAAAAAAACCCCAGTGTACCAGCACCTGCTTGTCTTTTTTCATCACAGGTCTCAACCATTCATCTGCAAAGGGGAAAGAGATCTAGCATCAGATTCAGATTGTAAAGCACATTGAACACCATTTTGCTTTCCCATAGCCAGTCATAGTAAGTTATTGCAATCATCTCTGTCAGAAGTCTACTGTAGAACAATTACAACAGCCTGGCCTGAATTAATACACTTGCCTGTATTACCTTTACCATGTCTAAACATGCATGTGCTCTGTATGCATGATACAGATGTTGCATTAGCAATTTTAATGTTAAGAATTGTTGCAACACATCCAGGGATGGGGCAGCCACAGCTTTTCTGGGCAACCTGTGCCAGGGCCTCACCACCCTCACAGGGAATAACTTCGTCCTCAGATCTCATCTAAATCTGCCCTGTCAGTTTAAAGCCACTCCCTTTTGTCGTGTCGCTACTTTTGCTTGTAAAATCTGACTTTCCTAGAGAAGTGAACGCTTCCATCTAGTGGCCATCAAATGCCAGGGCGCATCAGAAAAAGCGTATTTATGTCGGTGAAACTCAGACTTGAGAGCAAAGATCCACTAGAAAATTAAATGCATTTCAGATGAAAAAAATAAAGAGCAATTTTTTGTTATCTGCCGAAAGATGCAGCTGTTAAATTGCTTTTGTGGAACCTATGTACTTCATATAGAAGGAGACTGCATTATAAAAAAAGCCTGTAATCTTCCTGTATCTGGTCTACATGTTACTGTATTAATTCTTGCTTACTTTAGCATCTACCTCTCAAGCACCTAGCCAATTCTCAATTGTGTTTCATTCAACATTCTGACCTACACTTACGCACTGGGGGCTACCATGAAGGCAATAAAATAAAAAATAATTAATAGAAATGTTAGTTTTAAACCCCCTACTTTCACTGTGCTTCCTTTTAATTTTAATCTAAGTTATTTTAAGTTCTTTCAGACCCTTAACTTTGCTCCTCTTCAGCCTGCAAGTTAGGTATGACAAAACAAAAAAAGTCTATCTGCATTTAGCAATAAATAGTATCTCAATTTTCAATGCAATCACTGAAGAGCAGTTAGTGTTACACACCTTAATCTGAAGAAGTTGCATACATTAAAAATGTGACTGTTACACCCAGTAGTCAGAAGCAGGACACAGTGATTTTATTTGGTGTTGTTAATCCTAGAAATATCTTCCAAGTGGCTGTCAGGAGCAGGCTAGAAACACACTGTGTGCAAAAGCTCTTGTAACTGCTAACAGAATTTAGTTACAAGACTAATTCCGCCTAAAAATTAGAAAGCAATTTTACCATCATCCATTGAGGTAGGACTTGGATAAACATGGTGGGTAGCCTTTGATTTCTCTTCAGTTACTGTTCCCTGTTGGAAAGGGGGGAAAAGAAGAAACTGCATTAGAAACCTTCAACAAATTACCCCAAACTTCTTGACTGCTTCTTTCTACCCACATACTATGCAACCCAGAAATACTCACAGCTAACTTCAATGCAACTACAGAGAATACCACCTCTAAGAAATGCCAGAAAAAGGCAGTTACCTTGAGACTGCCACCAAACTACTCTGTCATCTCTTGCTCCTTCACCTCAAATCCTTCCTCCTCTTAGTTCCTTCTGCCCCAGTTCTCATTGCAAATTGTTTGACTATCAGTTCATACAAACTTATTGGTGAATATTTTGTAAGAACACATCTGTAACTTTTTTCCACTAAGTACACATTTTGGTCCAAAACAATTTCTAAATATGACAATTTACATAAAGTATATGAAAAACTTAACTAGGAATGGCTGCCTTAAATAGAACATCCTTAGGATTCAAGAAAGGCTGTATGTCAAGAGACAGACTAAACGTTAAATGGACTAAAAAAAGCCTCATAAACCATAGAACAAAGAGAATAAATCAGAAATACACTAACATGATACCACTGATTGTCAAACACTCAAACACAAGAATGCTTTCTCTTCTTGCTATTATTTTCTTGATATTTGAAAAGCAACAGATGTAATTCTCCTG
This sequence comes from Nestor notabilis, assembly GCF_000696875.1. Lineage (NCBI taxonomy): Eukaryota > Metazoa > Chordata > Aves > Psittaciformes > Psittacidae > Nestor > Nestor notabilis. The sequence goes on from NW_009937484.1 coordinate 27,668, forward strand.
CTTATGTTGATGCCACAAACAGCAGTACATAAAGCAATTTCTCTACATATGGGTACAGGCCATAATTATATTCCCATTGGACCTATATCATGAGGCAAAAAATTCTGCTACACAGTATAGCGTGACCAGTCAAGAAAACCTTGATCTTCTCTCACACAGAGAACTAAGGATTCTCCCACATGCTGCAGAGACACCTCCAGACTCTGAATATAAAGAGTAATTTCCAAGGACAGCAGAAGTTCACAGACTGCAGACTCTCTGCAGAGGAACTAAGTTTTGGAACAGTTTATGTGAAAATGTTATTCAAAATTTACATTCCATACATACTTGACAGATTTATTTAAAGGACTGAAGAGCACATGGGATAGGTTACAGCCAACAATATGCAAACAATTTGTTCAGCAGACAGCATCAAAAGGAGGAAAATTAAAAAAACATGAAGATGCACTGCATTACGGTAGCAATATTTGGAGACTACTCTAGTATCAGGGGCTGAAAGGCAGAAGTTCCTACACCAACAAGAGTTCACAGAACAGGGTAAAGGGAGAGAAGGTGCTCTGAGCAACAGGAAGAAGGCTGTAAAGTAAGAATTTAAAAGCATTCAAAAGGGAAGGAATGAGTGAAGAACCACCTGCAAAATGTTTAATGAACAGTAATGGAATTCTCCTTTCATGCCCCATGAGCTAAAGATGCTCTAATCTGAGCTTTGTGAATCAGATCAGTAAGTTTCATCTATTTCCCATGGAGCTTTTAAAAACACAATACACAATAGATGAAGTCTCTTAGATGCTATCTTGACTGAAAACAAAGGAAGGGATAGCTTTGCATTAAAGCAGCTTTCTGAAAGATACAAGCAGTTGTAAGATTTATTCCCCCTCTCTGCTAAACTGAATGTGACTAGAAGGTAAAGGCGTAACAGGATGTCTTTAGTGACAAAACACTTTTCTTGAGGCACACAGATATAAAGGCTAAATCTCACTCATTACCTGCTTTCAAGTTCCTAAATTATTATTCTGGCTCTTCTCAGAAGAATCTTTAATGCTTAATCAGTGAGAGAAAAAGAAAATCAGAAACAGGAACAGGATCTTCAGCAGCAGAGAGAACAACCATCTCACCGACACCTCTTTTTGTAAGCCCAGAGATCACGCCAGCACTGTGCTGGGACAAGACAAGAGATGTAAGTCTCTGCACAGGCTGCTGTCAGAGCATCAAGGACTTGGAAACAACAGGGAGGAGGGAGCTACAAGTACCAGGCATGGGGTAGAGGAAAGATGACAGAAGGTTAAAAAACCCCACAGTAATAATCAAAATAGTGAGCAAGCACAGGCAGCAACACAAATACAAGATGAAAATTCAGAAGTAGGGCAAAGGAAGAAAGCCCAAAACCTAAAGTTAGAGATAATTTCCATTTCTAGTTCTTCTCATCCCTTTAGAGACAAAGCCACCTGCTTTAAAGGTTCCTTAAATCATTTGTGGATATAGTATGCTTTGAGTTCATTATAGAATTCCTTCATGAAAGGAAATAAATCATTAACTCTTAATTTAAGCAATAGCAAGCAGCCTGATTCAGCTGAATAAATGAGTAACTTGTGAAAAATCATGCAACTGAAATTGAGATGATGGTTCATAATCACAACACAGGAAAAATATTTAATCTGGAAAAAAAAGTTTACTTTGGCTACAGCTGTGAATTACCATAACACAAAAGGCTATCAGACCATCTCGAGTTCACATTCCAGGATATTTCTCTCAAGACAAGTGAAGACTGTTTACATTTTTAAGAGATGAAACTGTTAATCTTACTCAGTTAATCATTTAGTATATTAAATTACAATGGCAAGATGTTGACTTTCTTGGAAATATGCTGACTCCCTAACAAGGAAGAGACTGCTGCTGCTTGTGCTCTGTTCAGCACGAGCAAGAAAAAAGAGCAAGTAAAATAACGTGAAAAAGGTAGCAATCATATTAAGACTAAAGCTTCCTTACGCTGTCCCCACAGATCCAGAACAGCTGTATTGCACACTACCTTCTTTGGCCTCAGGTTTGGACAAACAGCAAGCTTCTGCTTTGTATAAGCAGGTATTGAGCATTAAATCAGTTCAGACCTGCAGGCAGCTCGAGACACCCTAAGTACTTTTCAATTCAATAGCAATTTCAGATTTACTTTAAGACCAGAGTTAGGATTCAATCTCCATGTGAGGATAACTACTACTTGCATTTTACAAACTGTGAACTTCTGGTCTTAAGTGATTTACTGCTGCTGCCCTGAGTTGTCAGACACAATCTAGATGTAACTGATATCTTGAGGTTAGGCAAACACAGTTTATCTTACAACTGCCAAAACATGTGTTTTAAGATATGCTATTTAACAGTTACCTGGTGACGTTTGACAATATCCTTCAATTTATTAGCCAACTTCAACTCTATATCTGGAATGAGGTAGATGGTTGGTCTGCTCAGACAGTTGTTCTAGTAGAGAGAATAGGAAGTTAAATAAGAAATTAGTTGGCCACCTGTGACATAAATAAAAATATTCCTATTAATAACGAGCTCAAAAGGAACATGTGTCAGTTTGTGATACAGCATGCTAACTGGAGCTCCAGAAACCCCTGTGATAGCTCTATTTTCTTTTCCTCCTTGCCAAAGACCTATCCTGATTTCCTTCTGCAGATTTGCTGTTAGCTCCGAGAGAGAAATCACTGCAGACAAAGGAACATGACCCAGCATAGCTGTTCTTATGTTCCTGCTTTTATAACATTTTTAATGGAAACCACGTCTTTGATTTCAACTAATTTCTGACAGGCTCTGGTAGACTACACTTGAAAGGCAATTTAATTCCCTTGTGTGTCAACTTCCAAATCTGAATCTGTCCTCTTGCACTGACATGTAAACTCATCCATTTCTACAATATCAACAAGTATATGTTCATTTCATTTTGAATTTTAACATGCACTCTATTACGTACTGAAGCTACCATTAAAATGGCAATAGTTTTTTCACAACAAGATTGTTTCTTCTTGCTGTCCTTCCTCCCATTTCTATTTATAAGAAGCACCTGAAAATTACATCTTGATACTATACACTGAGCTTGGGTACAGAGTTTGAAAAAAATATTGTTATTCACACATAGCAGTTAAAATTAACTTCAACTTAGACTGCACACAGCTGTTATCTACTATCTTCTGGTAATAACTTGTTGGGTAAAGCAAGTGACACCATCTAAAATGTACCCTAACCTAAAAAAAGTCAACCCTATAAAGCTGAGACTCAAGAAAGTCAGCAACTGAATGGGTATGTACAGAAATAGTTACTCAATCCTAAGGGTGCTGATTTCACAGGAAGCCAGAGACACTTAGGATGCTTTCTCTCACCTTACAAAGAAGTGGTTCTCACCCTATACATATCTACAGAATATCAATGAAAACATTCTGGAGTTTTCAAGTGATACCATGGAATTGTGACTAAAATGGGTGGGAGAGGAAGGGGAGAGTATAACATTCCTACAGAAATCCAGGATTAAACTCTTCAGTGGGTCGCGACTGAGGTACATAAAAAAAACCCCAAAACCTAGTGAATCCCTTCCCAGGGGAGCAGTTTTATGTACAAGTTTCTTGCCTGCACTAGTGTTTTCTCAATGTTCATGAACATCTCCACATTTCGATCCATTCTGGATGGATTCTGCAAGTCAAACCTCCGCCTGTTAAGGAAAATAATTCAAAAATATTAAACTCAACTCTCCTCCACTCCGTAGTCAAGAATCTTTCACATTCCACATAAAAAAAAATCCCAGTGTATCATGGTAGCTATGTAAGAACACTTAAAGCACGGTCACAAATATTTTTGCTTCACTCAGCAGCCCTCACAAGCAAGAAAAATCACAATGAACCAAATCAACAAAATGCAACTGATTTGTGAAATGTGTAGGAAAAATGAAGGTTGACATTGTCCAACAAAACCCTGTAGCAGGGTTGTGCATTCCACTACAGTCACAAAGGATAACTAAACAGAAACATAATCAAATGCTCACAATGGATTTCAACAACTACATGAGAAAATTCATGAACAAGCTCTCACGTTTCTCTTCCTTCTAGTTGCACCCATCCACCAGTCCCAGATTCTAATCCAGGAAAAACACAGCAATTCGTCTGCCTGGTATTTTCTAAACTACTTATCTATTTGAGAACAAGCCACCCCCCACCCAACACACAAGTAGCTAATAATCCATGTAAACACTTTATGACCATCTTTATTGGACTCTGGTACTTTAAAGTTTGCTACTTCATTGACAAAGTAATCAAAATCCTTGAAATAACAATGCAGATTTAAGTGTCTATCAGAAATGGGGGACATAACACAAAATCTGAGACTTTCTACTGGGAAGAAGCAGAAAAGCCCCGCAAAGACATTCTGCTGTACACACCTGAACCATACACATGTTCAGAAGTCATGGATGAACCAACTCGAATGAAGAATCTGGGACAGTAACAGCACTAATGCCAGCTCCTCACCAAGTTCAGCACCTGCAGCTGTCTTCCCTGGCACTATCACACAGGCCAAGGTGCTGTAGGAGCCTCTGAAACAGATTTGGGCCTTTCCCTTAACAGTTCAGCCTTTTCCAAAGCACAAGAATACGTTTTAAATAATCAGATTGTTGACTCTCACATGTAAAACACTGTCTGGTGCACTTCTGTACCTTCCAAGTTTCGGAAAAAGTTATTCCTAGAGTCTGAAAATGCTCTTAACTGGAGTGCAGAGCTGGTGTTCAGCAGTGGCAATACCAGCAAAAGGGATTTCAGCATATAGTGAGTAGCCAGTACACTTAACCCAGTGAAAAAGCCATGCATGCAACTACCATGCAGTGACTGATATGCTTTTAAGTTAACACCCCAACTTAAAATAGAAGAATTTATTTCAGTGCCCATATCTAATGACAGTTTCTTTTAAACACATGCTTATTTCCAGTAACACATCAAATCAATTTTTAGAGTTTATAAATATGCAATGAAGGTAAACCAAAGCAAGATCGATTTTTATCACAAACCCGATTACCACACAAGGCTGGCATCACTTCATTGTAACACTACTCAGTTAAACAAAGACACTTCAGGTGGGACCACCATATTTTTCTTCACTTGAGGGTCTAGCATTTTCAGAAAGAAACTGTCCACACAGGTGGCACTGTCTAAGTACGCTGTCATGTTGGGCAGCACTAGAAATATTCACTATTAGTGAATGACAGCTTCTATGCTAAAACAGAATTACAGGCTCTTCCTTTCACACTAAGGACAAAACAGACAAGTTGGAAGATAATATCCTGGTATCCTTCAATTTTAAAATAAATTTATGACCTCTTTAAATATAGAGTTGTGCATGCCAAAAAGTTTACGTTGACTTCCAGAAGTAAGGCCAATCGTCAAGAGGTCAGCCAGTTCACTGCACAACACAATTTAACGAGGTATTTTACACACATAATACACAGGATTTTAAGAGCCAAAAATCAAACCACTTTTCCAGAATTCAGCCATTGACAGCTTCATAGTCTGTATTCAAGACATAGGCTCATCAAATGTAATGGTTTCAAGGAAGAAAGATAAATGCTCAATAAACACAAACTAACCTAGACACTTAATAAAGACTTCAGTCCCGATGAAACGAAGACACTCAAGACATGGAAGTCTGACCAATATTCCTACATTTGGTTGCCTAAAATCTGCATTATGTATTCAGTTAATGCTATACCTGTCCCCAAATTCCTGCCTGCATTTGAAACCCATACTTTAAGAGAAGCATGCCAATATACTAAGAAATTTCACTTTTTTTTTAGTTGCCATTTAGATAAAATAGTAGCAATAATTCTTCCTATCCTTAGTTTAACTGATACCCTCTGACAGGTTTTAGCAAACAACTACTTGAACTGCGGTGATAGACAAGGTATGTCCAGCTGCACTGGGTAAGTGCATTTTTCAGACATACCTATTATGACGAGGAAAGGTACTTCTCCTATAAGACAGATCATTCACAAACAGGTTAAGCAAGAGCGACAATGCATACCATTAAAAAAAAATCATATTTCAGGCAAAACACCACGTATTATTTGGTGGAGTCAGTGAAGGATACATTCCAAGCTCTAAGTCTGATCCTCAGAGTTAAATTCAAGTATTACTTCCCTCTACATCCCACATGCACAAACACAAGACACTACCCACACTAGTTTTGAGGAACTGGCAAGAGAGTGAGAAGAGAGGAGGCAATCACATAGGAGTTTTGCTGACAAATTTTAACAACTGAAAACTAAATCTGTTGGAAAAGAAAATGAAAAAAAAAAAAAGTTTAAATATTCATAAAGTAGGAGCCATTTAACTCCTTTATCTTAAGGCAAAGAGGTAGCAAGACACACATGAAAGATATTCCACACAGAACACTATAAACCTGCATCATGTCCTACGTGTTGGCAATACTGGAGTAAGAAAAACCCTGAGAGCAGCTTATTCATACTAGCTTTCTGATATATCCACCTCAGATATCCATTTAGCTGATACAAGTAGAAACAACTCCTAAAAACAACCAACCACTTCATTTTTGCCTTTTAATTTCTTCTTGTAACACAGAAACAGAGTCGATTCCAGGAATGCTGTTACAGGTCTGCACAGTATCAGATCAGAAACTATTTAAATTTATGTACAAGAATAATCTCTGTTTACTTCTATTTATCGACTTTTCATCCTCACATTTTTTCCAGTGTTCTCAAATATAGTAACTTAAGCTACTGATGTCTTGCAAAGAGGATCATAACTTAGAAACACACAGGTCAAAACATTACTGGGATGCCACATGAATAGTTTTAATGCTGGTGTCAATCACTACACGGGCAGTATTTCTAACGACTTATACTCCCCATGTATGGAGACTGACAAGCAATGGAAAACTTAGGATTTATTAGTGTCTATGCAATGCTTCATGTTTTCCCAATTATAACTGAACTCTACACTCAATCCAGTAAGAAAGACTCACATCTTGGAGACGGCAAACAGTGATTCCATGATACTGGTTAATTTGGCGAGTCATACACCAAGTAACCCAGCCGAGAAAAAAACGTGAAGCTTGTAATTAACTCCCAACCTACAGGCTCAAGACCTTAAACTTGGACAACTTATCTTTAAATTTAGAAGTGTGTGTGGGTGTCTTAAAAAAGCTACCATCAGCAAAACAAGAAAAAAAATTTCCTCTTCCCATCTCCAACTCCCTTGCCTACCCAATTCTCCAGAAAGCATTAAACTTCAAGTAGTTTTGCATACGCATTTCATGTGCTCAGTTCATGCAAAAGGTGTATAAATCAAAAATAAAACTTACCAGCCCTGTTCATTCTTATATTTGTAAGCAGCACCGAGAATGTGGCATAATGTACCTCCAGCTTTGAAATCCATGAAGCACTTTGCCTAGAACCCAAAAGAAAAGTGAAAACACAGAGACATTGACTTTGAAGTAACTATTTTAAACAAATACATACTTGTTAGCTGAGTTTTAGGCATCTAATTTATCAAATGGATAGTTTTAATTTTCAGATTAATCCTGCCTGGAGTTTTACATTCTCATTTAAGAATTCTTCATGTTGGCAAGGAGAACTTGATCTATATGAAAGCTCTAAGTCCTTTGTTACGCATTTAACCCTAAATTAAACCTAAAATCAGAGCTGCCAGTTAAGAAGTTCCTCACGTGCATTAAGTAAACCAAACCAAATCATTAGCAATGAACATCTAAAACCCAACTCCACAGTCACTCTGGCTCCTAAAGCTCTCCCTTCCCATCGCTCCCCCTCCACCACAATAAAAAATAGTTTGTGAAGATCTGAGGTGGTCACCATGCAGATCTGCCCTAAAATATGAAATCCAACTCACTTCTTCATTACCAATTTTAGCGGAGTACAGCTGAGTCACATTCATAAACAGGCTCCCTGAATTCAAGAATTGCAATTCAAACAGGAACACATGGAGACTGAAAAGCTCTATCAAGTCCTTTCTCTAAAAGGTTACTAAAGAAGCAGGACTGTTTCCTACACAGAAAGAAACAGTTCTCTGATAGATTTTAATTTAGAATTATCTTTGCTGTTTTACAGTATGTCTGGTCAGGATGTTTGTATGTGCTTGGGAAAAGTAAGCCACTGTCAGAGTCATCTTCAAAACTGATGACAACTGGACAGCTCAGCTGAAGCCAGAGAAAGGCAACACCAGGATCTACTTGAATCACAGTTTGCAGAGTACTGACAGGTATGAGGTTCACCTTATCAGGCTTGGAACAGGAAGAAGAAAAACATGCAACAGCATTGATAAACTAACCATGGATAAAGAAAGCAACACATGACGTGATAACAGAAAAAATAAAAACCTTAGTTTCCTGTTCACCAGGCCTTCTCTTTACAGTAACAGATTGTCTTCCAATATGACTGGTAAATCAATTTTAAAAGTGGCTGGGTTTTGATTTTTTTTAAGTTCCAGTGAGATGCAAAAATTTCTTTACAAACATGCTTTCAAGTGAGACTACTCTAACACTTCTTTCTATTGACAGCAGCACCAAGCTGCTTTTGGCAACTTTCATATAGGATCAGGAGGACTTTAAATATACCACAAACATGCTCTGAGGGCTGAGGCACCTCTCTTATGGAGACAGGCTTAGAGAGCTGGGCTTGTTCTGCCTGGAGAAGAGAAGGCTCCAGGGAGATCTTAGAGCAGCTTTCAGTGCAGGGGGTTTGGAACTAGATGGACTTTAAGATTCCTTCCAACCCAGACCATTCTAGTATTCTATGAAGCCTGTATCCCCTGGCATAGACGAGGAAGGACCCATCTACAGAAGCTCAGCCCCACATTTCCCAACCCCACCAGAAGCACACAATGGCTACGTCAAGGGGTGCTCTGGGGCTGAGCCCTCCTGATGCTGCTCCATTCAGTGCAAGATGCCCAACTATTTACTGGAATAGCAAATTAAACCCATCTTTCCATATGCATACTAAGCATATAGACCAAGATTGGTCTATACCACATTTCTCAGTAAAAATAAATGTATACAATTCACAAAACAGAATCTGGGGAGGTGTTTAATGACTGTCTCCAGTTACCAGCAGCTTTCTGTAGGCTGCTTTCTTCTGGAACTAGAAAAAGCACAAAGTTTGAGACACCACACAAACAAGAGCCTCCCTAGCAGTTTTTCTACATTAGGAACGTTTCTGATCTTGTTTCTTACTTTCTAGACCAGAACAGATCATTTTCTTTAAAGAAAGTATTTTATATTACACCTCAGGAGTATTAGTTAACACAGAATAAACACCAAATTACAGTCTTAGCATTGCTGACAAGCATTTTAAACTCAATTTGCAGCCAGGCAGCTAAAATGCTAGCATGGGATCTAAATGAAACATTGCCTTCCTTGGCTAATGGAAAGCAAAGCAGTTCTGTGTGATATCAAATCCACCAGTGTCCAAGAACAACATAAAAAAGATTCTTCATAAGCATTCAACAAGAACAGAACTGCTCCTGGTCCACCATCTGCTTAGAGCCCTACTGTGCACAGAAAATAATAAAGAGAGCTCAGAGCTGTCGTACAAGTACCTGCCAGTTTATAGGCTGTGTGCATTTCAGTGCTGTTCTTAGCAAACTGAAATCCTCTATAGATGGAGAAGTCTCTGATCAGAAGCTTGAACTAAACCAAAATGTTTTAACACACTGAATGATTTTACTGCCATAAGATGTGGCTCTGAGAATACACGCTTTGATTTACAAACACATAACCAAATGCTAGGTGCTCTATAAAGAAAACCAAAATCTCAACATGAAGCCAGGAGACCCATTGACAGCACTAATATGCAAGTCACTGTTACTTATCTTCAGCTGTCCAATAGACACATGGTCATCCAAAATTGACCTTTCCCTTTTTGCTGCCATGCCAGACATTTCACACAACTGAATTAAATGACAACAGCAAAGCCCGCCTGTATTTTGGGAAACAGTCTAACCCACTGTTGTACTCAACATGCCCTACTTCAAAAGTTCAGGGGCTGCTGCTGTTGCATCGCCTTCATCAAGCTGCCCATCAGCAGCTCACAGTAAATCTTTCAGTGTCAAGCCCCCACCTCTCTGCATTCCCAGGGCAATTCCAGCAGGTCCCGCAGCCTGGCACAGGACTCGGTGATCCCTGTCAGAGCAAGAAATTGAAGCCACTCTGGCAAGTCAGGATTTTACAACCACACCCAGGAAGTTCAGCCAAAACTTAACCATGAAAACGAGAATACCCATCTCTTAAGACATAAGTCACTTTTTCAAAGCGTCAGCAGACTCTAGCAAGACCGTCTCATTGAACTGTGGTCATTGCTACTAGCATAAAAGGAAATCGCTTTTAACAATTAGACAAAACCTGTTTCATGGAAGAGATGCAGCTGTCAATAAATCAGACTCCCTTCACATTTGTGCCCAAAACCATAAAACTGAGGAACAATTCTACATTTTTCTGTTGTAAGAGTTAATATCTTACTATAACCTTTATTTGAAACATGCAAATCTGCCTTTAAGATTACTCAGCTTTTTCTTTTTCAAGCATCATTAAGGTTAGACAGTAAGTGTTTAAATGCAATAATGAGAAGACATGCACAGAAGTCAAGTTGCAACAGTCCTTCATTTAATCTGTATCTATTCATAAACCCTGTGCTTTATGGAATGCTTGCCAAGAGCAGGAGCTTCAAACATAGAATTAACAACCCTCTCTCAAATGCAAGGTCTACTGCATCCACTCAAGGCACTAAGTAAAATGTTTGAACTTTAGTTCAAGAGGTTATTTAACCTTTTGTAGCTTCATTCAGTTCCTTTTCAGTGGAAGCCTGCAATAGCTTTTCAATTACTTTTGAAGGTTAACAATGTCACTTAAGACATCCCTTCATCCTACCTCTCTTCCCCAGACAAAATACTGTGAAACTGAAGCATGCAGCATGTCTTCAAAGCCATATGATAGAATAACAGAGCCTCCTTCACAGCTTGAACCAGTATCTTGAATTACATGTCTAGAAAAACGAACGCTAACCTCGTCTTTAGAGTACATACTGCATTTTCTCCTAAAAACAATACAAAGGAAGACGTCCTGACGTGTTGTCTTCTGTCGGAAGTGACTGAGAGCAGAGAGTTCCAACTGCTGTAAACTTAAGCTGAGCAAATTTGATCAGATTAGACCTTCGAAACAGCAAGAATAGTTAAACACAGGAACAACACATTTACAATACCACCGAAATCTTTATTACCCATTTTTAAGATAAGACAAATTGATTTAACACTTGAGAGCACTCAAATGGTTTATCTACTTGTTGAAAATAGGTACAGTTTTATGGTCTACACTGCCATATCAAAATAAAGCACCACAATGTTCACCTCTGTACCCAAAGCTTTTCAATACCACTGAGGTATCCAGTAATCAGAACAGAAGAGATGGTGAGCTACACTTTAACAGCATCTTGTATTGCTTCTGTATGCATTCCTAAGCACCAAAAGATTCACCCCGTAAGTTTGAAAACCCCTCTTCTGAAGAACACACACATGAATTCACACTCCTCACAGAAGAACTTATATAAGCAAAACATCTGGGGAAAAAAACTCACCATAAAGCATTAAAATATACTATTCCGTAAGCGGTGGACCAAAGAAGATACAAGTATTTTCAACGGGTTTCAGAACAACTTCAGTTTATTATATTGTTACCAGTTACAAGTATTACCAACTTAAGTATGCATATCTGAACAGAACCCTAGATTGCACCTTAGATTCCCAGTAAGCATTCTGTGGCCAAGATAAGGAAAGACCTTCCTGCTGACACACATCTATGACAGCTGTCTTGGCCCACAAAACCTACCCTGAATCAGCCAGCTGGGTCCTTGACACCACTGCTGCAGTCCTTGCCCTTCACAACTGAAATCCCTTTGTTACTTTGTCTTTACCATTTGCTGCTTCTCTCTTCCCTAAGTTGTTTACACTTCATGCTCAAGAGGACAAGATTCTTTTGGTGGTTGGCACAGTTCCAAGCACAATGGGACTGATCTTTGCCCACCATCACTGGGGTACCACTGCTAATGATGTGCCAAGTTTGATTTTTAAATAAACAACCCTTAAAAATCTAACATTGTTTCTGCATACCAGTATCCTGAGTGACTGGAAAACTGTCCCAGACCTATTCGGTAACAATGTGCTACTAAAGAACATGATAAAGCCATTTCTCTGTGTTTCAGTTTGAAGTTTAGTCAACAAAAATGCCAGTGGAAACTTGTTTGCTTTGGGAACTGCATATTATTCAGTCAGTCTATGATGCATCAGTCCAAACAAGTTTTACTTCAAATTGACAAGCTTACATTTAGTAGAAATTAAAACATTTCCACAGTATTCAGGAAATCATTTCAGAATGTAAGGAAAATCTTTTTTCAGTTTACACTGAAAAATCTGCTTTTAAGGAGAATGATATTTCATCCCTTGCAGAGGATGCATCAACCAAAGCAACAAAGCACCGATCTTAGCATCACCTGGAAGCATGCAGCAGCCCCGATACAGGAGGAAGAACAAAATATGCTGTGGTGACAGCAGTGGGTTAACCCCAATACTCACAGGAAGCTTTGTGAAGGCAGGATTGGTGACATGTTTTCCAAAGGCATCTTCCTGGAATTGCAGCAGCTGCACCACCAGCCCAGCCAGTGTTTTATTGGTAGGAGCATCTGCTTGAACATACTGAAAGACAAGAAAACCCCACACTTAACTTAGGATAGACGACAGTAAAACATGAAGACTGGTTTACTAATTCTCCAGATTTTATTGGTTGCACAGCACAGTTAAGATTTAAGGATCACTGCATGCCTGGGAAGTGGGTGTGCATACACTGAAGGAGCAGCAAACACATTTTTCAAGCTTTAGTCTTAAAATACAGCACTTATCTGTGAATCATCATCAGTTCACCACAGCCAGAGATGTTTTACAGGTAGAGATTAACTACTTCAATCTGATTTGTAGTTCCTATTAAAGAAACAGACTAATTCTGGCCCACGCATACACAAAGCTTTCTACAGCAACTTTATAAGCTCCTTCTGTAATCAACTACTATATTAATCCTTAAAGCATCCATTTGGTACGATATAGCATGTCATGTACAAAGAAAAAAACTGACCTGCATAATTACATTTGCAATGCTTTGCAACAACCTAAGCACTTCCCAAGGTTATACTTCTAACACAACACATATATGCAAAAGGGGAAATCACAGCATGGACCATAAAAAAAAACATTCTAGGGCTGCTGAGTTTTCATTACTCCTAATATAACTGTATTTACTTAGTGTACTCTCCTGTAATCTCCTCACTATGCCATAAGATTTCCAGGAGTAGAAGAAACATCACTTGTTCACCTAGAATACGGAATAATATCAACTACCCCGGTCATTTAGCTGGGTAAGACTCTGAGCCGTAAGACTTTGGCTCTTCCCTCAAATAAGATTCTTTTAAAGCCCCTTAATATTTTATATTTTTTTTGAGAGGCAGAACCCTCAAAAGCAGTTGTCTTAAATAGCAGTCACATCTAACCAAGCTTTCCAAAGCACCATCTACACAGCCAAAGGTATTACAAAGACACTTTTTCATTAGAATTTGATGGTATCTGACTACCTCAAGATGTAAGTTCCTTCAGCACTTGTTAAGAAACAGATAGTAGAGAAATTAAATTTCTACAACTCCCAGGATACAAATACCTTTAAGGCTCTCCAGGTATTATGCTCTGTGCACAAAACCTAAGCTAGAAATATGATCCCACGAAGAACAAAAGGTTTACTTTCCAAAGCTGCAAAGGTGGGGTTTTTTTTAAGCCCTCTTCCCTCTCCTGGGGGGGAAAAGCAGGCAATTGTGGCAAGTTCATCCAATTAACAACTCCAATCAATTCTTGACAGCTACCAGAGATACGAAGCAGCAGTAACAGTCTTTATTGCTGTTAGAACTCAGTTAAGACAAAGACTTTTACTCCTAGGTTTTTAAAAAACCTCAAGACCCTCATACTCCTCCCAGCTAGCAACTACTCTCTCTGTAAGTTTCGGACTAGAAGCTCTGGGTGCTGCAGCCGAATTCACCAGAGCAGTTTAGGCCATCTTTTGTTGGAATTAGCAATTTTAGACAGGATGGGCAAAACGGAGCATGTGACCCACTCAGATGCTCCCATTAATCCAGCAGCTTCCCTAAAAAATCCCTCCCGGCCTCTGCATTAACTCACCAGGTGCTGGGTCTCAGCAGGACGGTGCCAAT
>NW_009937484.1:41994-47825 GCF_000696875.1 Nestor notabilis
TGTTACAAGTGCTAAAACTTTCCAGCAGGGAGGCACAGAATCATACATAAACCCTACCACTAACTTTGCCAGAATCCTTTCTATCACTGTCCTAAGGGTTGCTAAACTAAGAAGGATGATTACCAAAGTGCATATGCTGCTGTGTATTTTTATATCTGTTAATACAAGATTTAGCTCATGTTGGTTTTTTGTATAGTTTAAAAGTAAGTGGCTATCACATTCAGGATGTGCACACGTGTAGTAAATCTCCCACTATTTTCTATGTTCAGCCTCTGGACCACCACCATCACCTTATGCAAGGCTGAATAAAACTGAGCTTTTAGCTCAGTTATGCCAATTAGAATGTACTCTAAATTAAAAGGTGCAGGCAGAACAATTCTGACAAACTAGAGATTTAGGATTTGCACAAACGTGAAAACAAAATCATAGCAGACCAAGTGCCAGACTTCATATTAAATAATCCTATTTCTATTACCGAGACAGACTTGGTCTTGAACACATTCACATGCCATACCTGTTACACACACTCCAAAAGCAAAACCACTGGTTCCCACTTAAGCTCAGCTATTTATGACTGTCTACTCACCTCACTGTAATACTTTCTCTAAATACGTATCTAGATAAATTCTTTTTTTTTAACCCAGTAAAACAGTACATTGCAGTAGTAAACCTTTAGTTTTGCATGGGAGGCATGCTCCACAAGATAACAAAAGATGGAAAATTGCTTTTGCATATCTTCTTTGAAGCTACAGTCTTTATTCTGGCAACAATGAAAAGAGAAAAAATCCTCATAATTATTGTAACTCATTTCATGGAGAAAAAACTATGTATTGCCACATTTGCCTTTACTTGTACAGGTTAAAAGCCTTAAAGCTTTTCCCACTAAATTTAACACAATATCTTAAATTAATAAAGTACCAGAAACATGCATAAAATACAAGAGAGCAAGTATTGATGGTACTCACTAACAGTGAAACAGAAGTATAAAGCAATTCTGTACTTACGGCTGTCACATAAAACAAAAAAACCCAATGACCAATCCAAAACCTTGGAATTTCACTAATCCACCTCTCAACCCACAGTGTACTTAAACCCACAGCTTCTTTAGGGCACAAAGAACAGAACTGCCTTCAGCACAATCCTCTATAGTTAAGGTTCTCTCAGCTCCCAGCTTGAGGATCCAATAAACCATGGGAAGGCAATTCATAACAAAGATAACCAGAGAAGGACCTTACTCTTCACACAAACAAAGCCAGCAGAAGCAGAAAATGAAAACAGTAAGGAAATAGTCAAAGTTTAGGGTTTTCTAGTAGGCTTTGTCACTTGTGAACAAACAGCACCTGCTCTAAATACATGGTGACTTTGCGCACCCAGCACTGCAATCTCAGTTAAACGAAAAAGAATTCAGAAGAGATGGTATTCTTCTATTGACTTACTGTATTGTTTTTTCCCCCCAAGTGTTTTCTTCTGGGATAAAACACCAATCATTTACATGAGGATATACCTTGGAAAGTGTATTCTTAGACACGTGAAATTTTTTGGGCGCTTATTCCTGTGCCTGCAAACCCCATTTTTACCTCTTGCAGGAGGCAATGGCAGCTGGAAGCTATGAGAAAGAAAACATGAGGAACCCCGATTCTATTTTGCAATGCCACTACCTTACAAGTTTTTTTTTACATGAAACTCATCACTTTGCCTGAGGTTCCCCCTAAACAATAAAGGAAAAAAATACCTTCTAAAGGAAACACGGAAGACTCCTCTCAATCACTGTACACTAACCAGAGACACAAAGGGATCTCTAAAGCAGCAAAATTGGCTAGATCATTTCCTAATCGACAAGCAGTGGCTATCAGTGGACTGAAGTCACAACATACCCACAAGTATTCCGCTACTCTCCACAGCAGACAGAAGCAGAGGATGATTCTGCAGCAAATAAAGGTTTTTAAACAGCAAATTCCAGAAGACAAAAACAACACCACCCTGTTCCTAGACACACAGCTTTGGCATAAGAGGATTTTCTTCAAGGGCTGAAATACCAAAGCCCCATTGACACAGCAAAGGGTTTTTCTAACATTTCCACATCAATTAGATATGCAACATCTCCCACATATCCTTAAGCAGAAAACATGTACAGCCAGAAGTCTTTTGGTATAACTCAAATCATTCAAGAATAGGGTGTAATCCACAGCAGAGGTAATCAGTTTCCTTCACCAGCAACACTTGTCATCACAGCTGCACTGGAAAGCTTTTGTCACAGACCTGAGGGATGGATTCATATCCCTGGTTTTGGTGTGGTGACTGACCTCAAATCACCATATTACAGCTCTGCATTGTGGCCCTGATGCACAAAATCCTTTCCTTCCCCCGAAACAAAGAACATTTCAGCTCAGATTGCTAAATAACAGGGAAAAGAAAACCAACATTAAAATACTTTGATTTAGGTTATAACCCTTGTTCCTTTTCTTAAAAGCAAGAACACAAAAGAGCTGCAGACACAGAGAAAATCCACCCTCAGACTAAATCCAAGTCAGTCGTTGAAGAAATACTTGATAAGGTTGCTACCAACATGAGAAGTCAGAGGCAGCTGAAAGACAACTACAAATCCTCTCAATTCAGCTCTTGGCTGGCAGTGAACAAGCAGGTGGTCTCCCAAACAGACATCTTCGGCTGTAATGACTGCCATTTCATAACAGCTGCTAAGAAGCAGCTCGCCCCTCCTCGCTGCCAGGCTGAGGCTTATTAATAAAGGGATCCCACTCTACTGCCCATTGTTATGGCCCTGTGGTAAAACAGACATGGTCCACCAGCATCAGTCCAAAGCTGTACAACAGCACCACGCTCCATTAATGCAGGAAGAAAAGTTATTATTCTACACTTGCTACTACTGAAAGCGGGTCCCAGCTACTCAGGAAAGCATTGAGATCTCCAAGCAATGATACCTTCTCATAGACTGTATGGTTTAGCATCTACATGGACAGCCTGTGCTGTTGTTTCCTTAAAACAAACAAATCAAAACACTCTCCTCCCTGGCCCCCAAAAGATCAGTTTTGCAACCTTCTCTATCAGAGGGCACAGGTTTCAGAGCCACTGGGCAGCTGAAGCTCCCACAGGCCAATATATTGAACAGGATGTGATAAACACACTGGGAACAGTCTGTAAGGACTACAGCTAAAAAGAAAGTTAGTTTCTGCGTCCTTCATAATATATATGCAAAACCAACCCTCAAGCTATCTTAGGAAGATATTTTAAATACAAGAAATAACTCTGATTTATGACAAGCTATTTTAATACAAGTATTTTGTTGCTTAATATCGAGAGAACTACCTAAATAACTCGTATTATTAGAGATCACTGAGCATTAACACAATAAAAAGTGAATCGTCCAGTTTACTTATGAACTCTAGATTTCTACTTATAGTGGACGCCTTGATGTCACCAGCGTTAGTCTACCCAAATGTAATGAAAGCCTGTCAGATAGAACTGACACCTCAGAGCAGCCTTCCAGTACCTAAAACGGCTGACAAGAAAGCTGGAGAGGGGCTTTGGACAAGGGCATGTAAGGACAGGACAAGGGGGAATGGCTTTAAACTGACAGAGGGGAGATTTAGATGAGACATGAGGAAGCAGTTCTTCCCTGTGAGGGTGGTGAGGCCCTGGCACAGGTTGCCCAGAGAAGCTGTGGCTACCCCATCCCTGGCAGTGTTCAAGGCCAGACTGGATGGGGCTTGGAGCAGCCTAGTCTAGTAGGAGGTGTCCCTGCCCATGGCAGGGGGTTGGAACTGGATAAGCTTTAAAGTCCCTTCCAATCCAAACCATTCCCAAACCATTCAAGGATTCTCCAAATCCTCCGGGCCTTGAAAACCACAGCACACACCCATTTCCAACTCTCAGGGAAGAAAGGCTCAAATGCCCGTACCGCAGTCCAATTCCAGGGAGGAAGTACAGGACCTCCTGAGACCCTCAGTGCGGAGAAATAGAGCAAAATTACTTCCATACATCACACACACACAAAACCAGGGAGCAGGAAGAAGTTGCGAATAAGCTTTTTTCCCCATCAGTAAGAGTTTTCTGATATTCACTGCAAGTCTCCCACGCTACTATCTAAACCTCCCACTTTTTTAGTTACACTCTAGACATGGAGAACTCTCAGATATTGGAAGATCTGATTCTGAAACAAGGATAAGATTTGTAGTTATAATTCTCTTAACTCTCTCCTCGTCCATTGCAACTTCCGCATCCTCAGCCAGTCTTGCTGCTACTCTCTGGATTCTCTCTCACTGGTCCCCAAAGTCCCCAGAGCTGGACTCAACACCTACTACAGCTGACTGCTTCCCCACTGCCAAGACACACGTGTCCATTTTTAAGAGCATAAACTAGCCAAAGTAAACTACAATCACCATGTACCTTTCTGAAAACAATCATGCACCTACAGTGAGATGAAAACAGATGCCAGATGAACTAGAGTCCATATGCTGTACATCAAAAAGGAGTTAGCATTTCCATTTAAAGTAGAGCCAGCTTCCTTGTTTCCCAAAACAAAAATAATTTATTTTAAAGGATTTTACACAACAGTATTTTGAAATTCATCAGCCTAATAAAAATTTCTTCTTAGTCCAACTCTAATTACCTCCCAGAGTTTCAGAAATAAATAGAATCATTTAATCTTTATAACTAGTAATACTATATAAACCAATTATAATAATGGAGTTTTAATTTTGGCATACAAAAATGAACTTCCCACCCCTAAACTATAGATAAAAGGCCCTGCCAGGCCAGTAAGGCAAGAACCAGCTTGTCTAGATAGTTTTCATTCATAACAGCAAGGGACAATAACCGTTAAAGCTTTTAATAAGATGACTTGCTCTTCTGCAACACCATATGTGCCAGTTCAAAGTTATTCCAAAAGTTTATGGAGTTCTTGCTGGTGTTCAGTTATGAAAACGGAATGAAAGAACACACCTCCTTGGTAGTCTAGAAGCAGCAGAGAAGCACAACCAAAACAAAGTCAAACGAAACATGTATTTTCAGGTTACAATTCCCTTATCAACATAAATAGCGCAAAAGCTGCTCGTTCAAACAACAGCAATATGTGGCTGCGCTGGAACAAGCAAAGTGGAAGGACCGGTAAAACACACCCCTGAATGTGTTCTGGTTTTTAACCCAGCTCAGGTACCAGTTTTGGAGCACAGCCACACAACTAACCCGACCAACAGCACCCGCAGAGCCATGAGCAAGCAAGTTTCTCTGTGGGTGACTGACACTAGATCAGCCAAAGAACAGAGGATGGATTGATAATCTCAGGCAAACAGAAAGGCTAAGATGCCTTTAGTTGTGCAGCATCTCTCCTTGACGCAGCTCTGCCCCAGCTAATCCTCATCCTAGGATGGCTACAAAGCTGTCTAGGCAGAGAGATCTGTCTTCTGGAACATTCACCTCGGGTAATTTTTCAAGGCTTAGCTCTTGAAACTTAAAAAAACATCGCACAAAGAAAACACTAGAAAAGAAAGTGAAGAAACAGAGCGCACAGCCAACCACATAAAAGAGGAAGAGGACTACAAGGGCAATACACAGCGAGTAGTGACACTTTCAGAAAGCGAACTTGCTGTAAATACAGCCAACACGCGTGCAGCTCTTAACGCCACCAGATCCAGTGAAACGCCGTTCTCAACAGCACGAACGGCTTTTTTTTTTCCCCTTTATTTCCGTTCCCCCTTTGTTAAACCCACGGACACTTCACGGGTGCGGTTTAAGTGAAACTGTAAAATCCTGGCGCGCCGAGCGGGGACTTGCCCGCACAAGAAAGTTACCGTTGCGACTCGCCTCGGTGTAAA
>NW_009937485.1:0-3258 GCF_000696875.1 Nestor notabilis
GGACACCACTCGTTACTGGTCTCCAACCGGATATTGAGCCATTTACTGCAACTGATGATGTAACTGATGGGTATGGGGAATGGGCACTGGAAAAGCAGTGAGAGGAGATGGCGAGCAGGGAGAAGAGTGAACTTGTGTGAGGACTTGGTAGGAAGATGGGCTAGTGTGCAGGAATCTGGATCCTGCCAGTGGAGGATGGAGGAACAAAAGGGGAGGAATCACACCTAAGATGAGGAAAAAGAGGTGCCCAGAGGTGGGAAAGGAGGAAGGGCAAGGTGGAAGGACTGCATCAGCAGACACCAATACCAAGGGAAGTCTGAAGATAGAGGCAGCTGAGCCCCTTCCACGGCCCTGCAGAGAAGCCTACAGAGCATCATTTCACACTCCACAGCCCTCCTCTGCAACAGTTCTTGTCTCCAAGCTGTGGTGAGGCCAATGCCACTGTGAGACTCTTAGAGCTGCCTCATCTGAGCAGAGGGCAACGTTGTGTAGTCTTGATGTGGTCCCCAGGGAAGGGGTAGAGAGCTGCCCTGGGCATCCCATTCTCCAGGCTGTGCTCTGCTGGATGTAGGTAAAACCCTTCCCATCCCCTCCAGCTGGGCTTTCCCAGCACATCCTCCATTCTTCGTGTCAGCATTTTCCCTGTTTAATCTTCATGGTGGATGCTGCACAGAGAAGGGAAGCCAAGAGTAGCCTGTGCTGGTAGGATGTGACCAGTCTTAAGCCAGCACAGGAGGATGGTCAGCCAAGCAAACCTGCAAACCACAGCAGCAGCTTTCTACCCACACAGCAGTGCCCAGAGCATCAGCACCCTTCCCACAGACTCCTTTAGGGCCACATTGCCCAGCATGGAGGAGACATCCACAGCCTGCTTCCCGACAGGAGCATCACAGTATCCCACTGCCCAAAACAGGGGTGCCACGTGTGCCAAAAGAAGGGTGATGGGAACTCTCCCTCCTTCCCCACAGCTCCTTCCACTTTCTCTCTGTCCCTCCCCATATTGGCTTTTCTCCCCTCTTCCCTTTCATGCTTGGTGCTCCCTTCCCTCCCATTAACTCTCCAACTGCCTGAGGAAATGTGCCCCCTGCGACAGCTCTGCACAGAGGATTTATGAGCCCAGCTCTCAGGGGAAGGAGCCTGGGCATAAATCACAGAATATTTAGGAAAGTGATCTACATTTATTACACTTAATACTATATTTAGCGTGTCCAAGAGGACCTTATAAATCAGAGACAGTGCAGAGCTCAGTATGGGGTCCTGGGGGAACCCGTCCACTCGGTGAACGTGTGCGAAGCCTGAAATCAGCAAAAGCAAATTTATGTTTGAATTCTTTGCTAAGTTTATTCCCCTAATTAGGGCTGCATATCATGCTGATGGTTTCCTGAACTGGGCTGGGGATTCAGGGCCAGGGCTTACTGCCTTTCCCCACCGGCAGCCTCCCCATACACACACCAGTTGCACTGGTCCATCCTCCAGGGCTGTGACAGCAAAGTCTTCAGGTATCTGTCATGCTGAGGGATGACAGCTCTGGCTGGGTGATCCTTGGTCTTCTCATAATCCCAGGTTAATGCACCGTGCTCCAGCTCAACATAAGCCTGCTGCTGCAGGCTCCTAGAAGAGACATGAAGTCCTCTTGTATTTCAGAGAGCCCCAGCTCCAGCTTGGCCCCTGTGCCCTCTCATCCCTCACTGGTATTTAACACTCCATCATCACAGCTCAGATATATGCCTCTGCGACAACTGTGCTGGACCAGCAGCTTGCCTTCATCCCCTTCGCCTTCATCTCGCTGCAAAACAGGAGGCTCCTGACCTGTTTTCTGGAGCTTAGCACCTCAGCCACAGGTTTGGGCTCAGGCAAGGGGAGGCTTGGTAGCCTGGTAGTGGACTCCAGGGAGAGCGAGAGATGACATGAGGTCTTTGGTCCATAAAGCTGTGTTGTCATCCAAAATTGGTATCTCTGATAGCAACAGAGGTCTGTTGGGAATTGAGGAGTCTGTTCCCTTCGGAAGGATGACAGACCTTCTCCAGACAGCGCGAACTGGTCATTCCCACCCTGCTTCTGTTCCCACCTGCATGAAACTGGATGAAAATAGCAGATTGCTTTTTTCCAGCTGAAGAATCCTGGGAGAAGTGAGAGCTTGAGAGGGAAAAACTCTCAGCCACCTCTCCCCAGCCAAAGTTGGTCAGATCACACTGGTCCCACATGGTGCACAGGTTGCTAGTGGGAGCAGCCACCAGCTTCCTGACACAGCAGTTATGCCGGAATAGATATGGAAAAGCCCTGTGCTGAGAGGCTTTTGCTGCTGACATGCTGATGGCCGGGCTTTGGGGAGCGCTGATGGGCCCCAGGCAGAAGTTTGCAGCCGCCCAGGGTGATGCACGAGCTGAGCACTCTGAAACTGGAGTACGGCATGGAGAAGCAGATTCTTGACCGCCGGTCCTCGCAGGCAGGATGCTGTGTCCCATTGCACTTCATAGGGGGTGCTTGTTCTAGTATGGGGTCTTGAGGGTAACCCAGCACCACCCTGAGACAGCCAAGCATGCAGGAGTAGCAATCCAGACATGCTCATGATCTCTCTCTGGCAACGTGAGACAGTGACTTGGTATCAGAGGAGACTTCACCACCATGGAATTATGGAATGACAGACTCTTCTGGGTTTGAAGGGATATTAAAGCTCATCCAGTTCCAACCCCTGCTACGGCCAGGGACACCTTCCACTAGAGCAGGTTGCTCCAAGACCCTGTGTCCAACCTGGCCTTGAACACTGCCAGGGATGGGGCAGCCACAGCTTCTCTGGGCACCCTGTGCCAGCGCCTCAGCACCCTCATAGGGAAGAGCTTCTGCCCAAGAGCTCATCTCAACCTCCCCTCTGGCAGGTTCAAGCCATTCCCCTTGGCCTGTCCCTACAGGCCCTTGTCCAAAGCCCCTCTCCAGGTTTTCTGGAGCCCTTTAGGCCCTGGAGCTGCTCTAAGGTGTCCCCTTGAGGAGCCTTCTCTTCTCCAGCTGCCCCAGCCCAGCTCTCCCAACCTGTCTCTGTAGCAGAAGTGCTCCATGCCAATGAAGGAGAGGTATCCCCCATCTAATAGCTGAACATGGAGACCATAAATGACCCTCAGCGAGCATCCCCACTGCCAGGAGATCAGCCCAGGCTCCCAGTACAGGCTCCTCCACCCTCAGGCCCACCAAGGATGCTGAGGCACCTCCAGACGATGCCCGGGCTATTGCAGCGCTTGGGGCAGCAGGAACATTTCATCACAT
>NW_009937485.1:3302-16857 GCF_000696875.1 Nestor notabilis
CAGAACGTTCCCTCCTGCCCAGAAAGCCCTCAGCCTGTGGCCAGCGCCATGGCGGGGACCCTGCGGCTCGGTCCGTGCGTGTCGGTCCCTCTCTGATTTTCCAGGAAAGCCGCTGTGATTTATGAGCCGTGGACAGTGCGAGCTGAGTGCTCGGGAGGGCTTGATTACAGTTTCCCAGAGGAAGCTGTCTGTTTGGAGATGGCAAGGTGACAGGGTTTATACAGAACAGCACAACGTGTCTAAGCAAAGCTGTCAGCCGGAGACGGATGATGTGACGGAGAAAGCCCATTACTTCATTCGCACCTCAACAGGCAAACAATAAAACACTCACACACAGCAGCGACTCCAGGGGGAGGGGATCCCCCAGCCCCTGCACAAATGCAGCGAAGGCATTTTCTGCTCTTTGGGCTCAGCAGGATGGGGCAAAGGAAGGGGCAGAGGGGAGGAGCAGCATGGAGGGGAGATGTGCCACCCTTTGGAGACACGCGTTTGTCCCTGAGGTGATGTGCCTTGTTGTTGCATTGGACCATGGCAAACCCCTGATGTGTGCACCCACGTTGGCAGCAGCAGCACTGAAAGGCCAAGCCTGGACAAGGGACACATCCTGGATCATGCGCGAGGCACCTAACCCCAGATGTGAGGTCTGCAGGCAGCTGGTGCTCATGTCTTGGCAGGAGGACAAGAAGAGAACCATGTGCCAGGCAGGCAAGGCCCTGGTGACCTAACTTTTGACCTGGGAGCAACATCAGGATCTGCACAGAGGCCATGAACTCAAAGCTCTTGCTCTCAGTACGCAGGAACATCTCCACGGTGACCTGCTGCCACCGGTGAGAACCACCAGCACAGGGGAGCTGGTTGGGGCATAGTTGGCACTTGTCAATGAAGAGCAAACAGCACAAAAAGACTTGGCAAACGTGTGTTTTAATTTCATCAGTTCACTTCACGTGGACCTGCAGGTCACCAATCCCAGGATGTGGAGAAAGCTGTTACCCTGCTTCCTTAGGGTGACTACTGCAACAAGAGGGGCAGAAACAGCACCTCAGCCTCCTCCCTGCACCTCCTGAAGCAGCCGTGGACAGAAGAACTTGTCAATGAAGGGCAAACAGCACAAAAAGACTTGGCAAAACCTGTGTTTTTCTTTCATCAGTTCACCTCACGTGGACCTGCAGGTCACCAGTCCCAGGATGTGGAGAAAGCTGTTACCCTCCTCAGCCTCCCCCCTGCACCTCCTGAAGCAGCCGTGGACAGAAGGTGGAAACATCTGCTGCAGTAACCTGTCTGGTCTGAAAGAGCACTCAGAAAAGCCTCCAGGTCCCCGAGTAACCAGAGCTGCCCATGCCTGGAGGATGCTCCACATGGAAACACGGTGAAATCCCAATACGTTGGGTGCTGGATGGGGAGATAATGTAATGTGGTACCCTGACATCAACATGGGATACCTGGGGTACCTCCTCATTATGTCAGTTTTCTAAGACATGACCTGGGCCCTGCTTGTTGCTGGATGGCACCGAGGTCTGGTGAGGAAGGAGGCAGAGCTGGGTCAACCACACATTGCCCAGGACAGGCAGCGACCTTGTGCGCGGCGCGATAGCAGGATGCCAAAATCAGCAGGGCTCACAGTGGGACACCCTCACTGCATGTCCTTGGCTGATACTCAAGGACCTGAAAATGATGACTTGGGATGTGATTCCTGTTAGGAAGCCTATTTTGCTTTCACTAGCTGTGTCCCAGCTGAGCAGGCCCCTGGGAGGGGTTCAGCGGAAGCTGATCTCTGCTAATGCTCCTGCCTTGAACTCTTTGCCAGACTAAGTCCTCCTCAAAAGCAGAAAATTAATTACCTGGCTGGCTTATGGGCTTTGCACAGGAAAGAAACCCCTCTGATGTTCTCGCTTGCAGTGCTGGGGTGGAAAGCACCAGCACTGAGCCTTGTTTATTGGTGTTAAGATGCCAACGACAAGCTCACACGTGAAAGTTTTCTAGGAAGCTTTGCAGTCAAGGAGCTGTAAAGTTCGGCCTGCACACTGTGCCATTTGAAGCACATGCTGGCAGTTTTAATGACACAGCACCCTGGCCATTGCCATGTGGTTGGAAAAGCTGCCCTGCTCCTGTCTGGGAGAAGGTAGCCCAGAAGAAAGAGGTTTTCTTACTTTCCTTTTCTGGGAAATACTCCTAATCCAGTTTCTGTATGTCAGGAGTGCTGAGTGTGCTCTGGTGGGTGCTGATGATTTGATTCTGGGGGACTGTGCTTTTTCCATATGTTTTTCTGCCACTTTATTACAGCATTACTGGCTGTTTATTGCATGCTTGAGCACAAAGCTGCACGCTCTCCTCTGCTGGGAGATGGAGCCACGTGAGAAGTTCCTTCTCTTCCACCATCTCCCTGCAGTGAGGAAATGCCCAGGGAAGGACACACACTCTTCCCGTTCTTTCTGATGGAGTTTTCTGGGAGAGTTTCAGATTATAAAAAAATACAAAGAAAATCATCATTTTTTGGAAAAAATCCCAATCAAACTTGGCAGCAGAAAAACAATATTTCATAAAAATGGGATATTTTGAAAGAAGGCCCTTTATTTCCAAGGAAAACAGTGCTTGTTCATAATAACTGTGTGGGATTACTTCTGACCACATGAGATCAGGACAGCCCTGCCTGGTGATAGGAGCCGGCACAACCACCCAGCACGCTCTGCCCCTGCTCCCCACCGTGGAGGGGGCTGAGGTGCACTCACACAGGTGCTTTAATAATGAAAATTATTGGAAAATGAAAAATGATCCCTTCTCCCACCTCGTTCCTCCCTTTCCCTCCCAGCAGCCAGCACCTTGCACACACTTTGGCATCCTCAGTGCTGGGGGCACCGCAGTAGCTGCTTTTCTTATAGAATAATAAAATCAACGAGGTTGGAAAAGACCTTTAAGATGATCAAGTCCAACTGTTCCCAGCACTGCCAAGGCCACCACTAATCCATGTCACCGAGGGTCTTGTCTACACGGTGTGTGAACACTTCCAGGGACGGTGACTCCAGCTCTACCCTGGGCAGCCTGTTCCAATGACTGAGCATCCTCTGGGCAAGGAATTGTTCCTCAGCTCCAGCTAAACCTGCCCTGGAGCAGCTTGAGGCCATTTCCTCTTGTCCCATCCCTTGCTCCTTGGGAGCAGAGACCAGCCCCCTCCTGGCTCCATCCTCCTGTCAGGCAGTTGCAGAGAGCGATCAGGTCCCCCCTGAGCCTTCTCTTCTCCACACTAAACCCCCCAGGTCCCTCAGCCACTCCAGACCCTTCACCAGCTCTGCTGATCTTACTCATTTCAGTAGGAAATACAGACTTTCCCAAATTAGAGCTTGTTAAACCCCTGGTTATCGGCATCCCGGTGCTTTCGGAAAGCCTGGCACCCCCATGGATGAGCTCAGCGCTCGGGTGAGTCGCTGCAGTGTCACAGCATCGGGTTTTGCAACCCTGCAGCCCGAGCTGCCAAGCAGGATTCTGTGATCCCATGATTGTGCAACCCATGTACCAGACAGCATCCGTCTGGAGTCCAAGCCAACAGCTTGTCCTTCTGGGCAGGGGTGAATCACCCACCTTGCTGAGACTCAGGGTTCCTTCTCCTCCTGTGGATGCTTTGCTGAAGTGCTTCAGAGTTCAGAGTGAGGGCTAACAGCTTTTAAGCAGTTATTTCTCTAAAGCAGTGTCATGTTCTTAAAGGGGTCTACATGCAGAAACACACAGTGCCCATTTTTTGCCACCTTAAAAGCCCTTCACGGAGGAAAAACCCTTGATGATAGACAGAATTGCTTGGCAGATACACAGGTCGGACAGAGCCTTGGGTAACATGGGCTAGTGTGTGGTGTCCCTGCCCACAGCAAGGGGTTGGATCTAGAGGGTCTTAAGGTCCTTTCCAACCCAAACCATTCTATGGAAAATCCCCTTGGAGGGTGGCTGCTGCCCAGCTCCTCTACCTGCAGACACTGGAGGAGAACATACGTGTTCACCAGTGAGGTGATTTATTTCCCTCCTGCCCAGCCAGGCAGTGCTTTGTAGACTCGCCACGTGTGCACCCAGTAGAAATGGGTTCCCACATTAAATGATGCTGTAGTTTCACATGAAAACCAACAGCATTAGGGGAACAGATCACACTCGGCCTTTAGCTCACACACTGATGGGAGCTAATGCTTTGCTGGCCACTGTGACTTGATTTGCCCCAAAGTGTTACACTTCCAGCATCTCTCGCGGCAGCATCTTTAAGCTGTGGCCACAATGGGTGTCAATTTGCCTTATTTCATCGTCTGTGGGCAGATCCTGGCTCACTGCTGGAAAAATATTTTTTGAGAGAGACAAGTAAGAACTCTCAGAGCTGAAGAGCAAAGTCTGGATCAGAACAGAGGTACAGATCACCCTGAATGATCCAGACATACTCCCTAAGTACAAGCAATGGAACTGGGACACATCCCCTCCTCTGGGGCCAGCATCCTCATCTTCTCTCACCTCTCAGTGACACTATGGGGGAGCTTCTGTTTATCTTGGATCTCAGTATGTGAGTGCCTGGGGTGCTGCAGGAGGGGCAATACCCCTTTGGCTTCCTCTAACTCCTTGCCTGCACCAGGAAGTCCAGGCAGGACGCGGGATGTGCAAGCTCCATGCTCTGCTGTACAAAACAGTGTTACAAAACTCCCAGCCCTGTGTTTTGGTGCTATTCCAGCAGGACATGAGGATAATGGGAATCTGCAGAAATAAATCCAAGTCTTGGCTTTCTACATCCTGGGATCTGCCCAACTGGATCCAAGAGATGTTGCTGACCTTACAGCACCCATAGCTGATAGGATCAGAGGCAGAGGCTATCAATCTGCTGCCTCTTGGTTCCCTGCCCCACTTGCCTTCCCAAAAATAATCCCAGATTCTTGGAAGATGAAGCCCTGAAAGCTCTCTTGATCTCTTTAGTTTTGAGATTGGTTGGGGTTTGTTTGTTTTCTTTGGGTTTTTTACTTCTAAGTTCACCATTTTCAGAGGTTTCAGCTGTTTCTTTGAATCTGAAAGTGATGATAGGAGGGAAGCAAACACCAGGCAGCACTTACACCACTCTGAAACACCGATCTGGGTGGAAGCTGTAATCCAAACCCCTCGAACCCTGCTTTCCCAGCCTCAGTATCCTGCCCACACTCCCCTGCCTTGGCCTGGCTGGAGCTGAACATGGGACGAAGCTGTTCTCCTGCAGACCTTGCACCTTGCGCTGATCCACCAGACAAAACCCGATGGGACGCCTCAGCTCTAGGAGCAGGTTGAGGCACCTGCATGTCCTGTGTGTGAAATGTGGGGCTTGGCTCAGGTTGGGCAGCATCCTGTGCTGGAACACAGTAGGAGACACCAGAGGCAGGTCAGCGCTGGAGCTGCCTCTTGTCTGGTCTCAGCACTGTCCACCAAGCCATGGGGAGGTTGACCATAGCTGCAGACAGCCTCTGCATTTGGCACAGGGACCAGTGCTTTCTCTTTGGATCAGGAAGGGCTGCACTCCTCTGGAGCACCTCTCCAGCATGCAGCTTCTCACTTAGGGGTCAGAAGAGACGCTTGACCTCCTTAGGCAAGGGTCTGTCATCCTTTTTTATGCACCTCTCCAATAAGGAAGCTCCTCAGGGACCTGTGTAATCTGTATGTGAGACCCTTCATAAGAGTTAACCCTGGTACCAGCAGCCTAGAAAACCAGTCTTCTGGTTGCAGGCCAACTGCTCTAACCAGCCCTTCTGCATAAACCAAGCAGTTTCACCACTGCAGGACCATGGGGTAAGACAGAGTTTCTGTGGCCTTTGGCCAGGCTGACCTCAGGTGAGACACCGATGTTGAGGTGCTGGGTGCCCCCAAACACAGATGAACCTCCCCAGCCTTTCCTGGATTCATCCAAGGGACCACAGAAGGTTCCTGGAGGCAGAGAGCACCCCAGTGTGCTGGCAGTGCCTGGACAAGGAGGGTTGTTTGCCCCCTGAGACACCCCACTCCACCTCCAGAAGAGATGGTCGGGAGGTGGTTCAATTTCTGAAAGTCTGCTGTGATTAGTTATTTTTGGCTAACTTAGGCCAAAGAGGTTAAATGAAGCTGCAGCCCAGCAGTGAGTGCTGTACTTCCCATAAAGATGAAACAGAAAGATGGTTTTAATCAGAAACTGCAGAAGAAAGATGCTTCATGAGTAACCTAAAGGCTAACGAGCCCATCCATCAAGGCTGGGAGCTAATAATGTGGCTGAAAATCTCATAGTGGGACTTGGGGCAGGTCCCAAATGAGTCATCTACCATGAGACAAGATGCTGTCATGCACTGGGCATCCAAACTGGCACACAGCAAAAGTGGCCCAGTGCTGCTGGCGTTGACAGGGTCAGATACAGGGGAAACAGATATGGGCAGAAAGTGGCAGGAGTTGGATGGTCTCGTCAGGTCTCTGCAGTGCTCCAGAAGGACCAGGATCTTTCAGGACAAATTCAGCAGCTCAAGAGAATGAGCTTCTAAATGTGAATGAAGTTGCATCCCAAGTCCTTGATCTGCTTGTAAGATACCTGGCATCTTTCAGGAGAGGGTTTGGAGAACAAGATATTGCTTTGTGGGGCCATTACATGACCTTTTCCTGGCCCACATCTTCAGCAGATGGTGGTCAGTAGAAAAGCCATGCTGCTGGAGATGATCCTGGGCCACAGCTGGATGTCAGGCACCTCCTATGAAACTTCCTGGAAACAGAATAAAGAAGATTTGGGGAAAGCGTGGGGTGTTCCCCAGGCAAACCAGGCACCCATCTCCATGCAGAGCAGGCCTGGAGATCATTGCTGCTTGAAGGTGGTGCAAAAGCCTCCTAACTTTTCCCTGTGCTACTGGGAACAAGCGCAGGATGTTTCTGCAGCCAGAAAGTGCAGGGGTTTGGGATACTTGTGTGGTGGGAGAGAAGCATCGGGGAATAGAGCTGAACAGGGTACAAATGGCTGCTTCTTGCAGCAGCGGGTCCAGGAACTCCCCAAGGAAACACCATTTTGCCTTTGAGAATGGAGTGAAGGAAGAAGCAAATAAATCCCTTTTTCTCTGGCCAGGTGGTTTCCTTTTGACAAGTGGGGAAGGCAGGTTTGGTTTTACAGCCCCCCTGTGCCAGCCTGATGTGCCCATAACTCTGCTCTGGCAGGTTACAGAAACAACTGCTCATTCTGCAAGGAAAGCCAGAGGCTAATTACAGTGAGGTCTGAAACTCTAATCTGGTGTTCAAAGAGCTCTCCATGGTTAGCTTTCCATGCACTGCCCAGGTACATTTCAGTGCCCTCTTTTACATGCACACTTCCCTTTGCACATCCCAAGTGGTTTTCAGAAGAAAGAGCCATCAGTGTCACCCAGCACCCCTCAGCCAACTGTCCTGCATCCCACATTGCTTGGGACTCGCACATACTTGATAGTGAGACCACAGGGGATCTGGGAATTGCTGACAACAGACAGGGAAAACTGTCCAGGTGGTGAGGACACACAGACTGAAGTGGGAAGTGAGCAAGAAGGAGCTGCTCAGGACTGAAGCATCTCTCAGTGGCACCACAGTCCTCTCTGGTGCATCCCAATGGGGTCCAAAGCACAGCTCCTCGCACTAAGGTGATATCTGGAGTGGGGCATGAGGAAACGATAAAGGATCAGTGGATGAAAAGCAGCTGGGATGTTGCAGATCCCGGTCTGTAAGAGACGTTAAATGATGGCATGTCCATAAACGACAGGCGTGGTTGTTGCTGGTTCATCTGTCCCAGAAGAAGCCATCAGGGATGGTTTTCAGAATCCTGCCCCTTCCATGTCCTCAGGCTCTCTGGCTCTGAAGCACATCGATGGCTGGAGAAAAGGGGGGTCTGCGGGAGCGGGGAGAGGAGCAACACCTTCTCAGTGCCCTGCTGCAGAGGAGCTGGGGGATGTGAGGCCAGTCAGAGGCTGCAGCATCCCAGGTTGGCCGGGACAGACCCATTCTCTGCCACCGCTCAGGAATGTGGCTCGAGGTGGAGCAGCAGGTGCTGGAAGGAGGGTTGTGACCAGTCTCACCCTCCAAGAAAAATACCAGCCCCGCTCAGCGAGGGGAAGGCGCAGGAGCAGCCTCTGCACAGGCAGATTTATGGGCCCCAGCAGGCTGGAAAGAATCCAGTGAACATTTCAGCAAATCCAGCCTGCATCAGAAGTTAGAGAGTGATCGGTGCGAGTCCCGGCCAGCCCCACAGGCGCTTGCAAAAAAAACTCACACCTCGGGATGTGGGGATGGCCACGGGGTGGGAGCACCACAGGCACCGCTCTGGATGGGGTTCTGCAGCAGCTGGGGGCTCACAGGGTATCCCAGCACCTGGAATTGCACTGGGGAGAAGCATCGCGTCTGAAAGGATGGGGCATTTTTGGAGGATGCACAAGCTCAGCTCATAGCAGCCTTCTAGTATCTGAAGGGGGCCTACAAGGATGCTGGAGAAGGGTGGTTCTGCATCAGATAGGACAAGGGGTTCAAACTGAAAGAGGGGAAGTTCAGGTTGGATATAATGAAGAAGCTCTTCCCTGTGAGGGTGCTGAGGCGCTGGCACAGGGTGCCCAGAGGAGCTGTGGCTGCCCCATCCCTGGCAGTGTTCAAGGCCAGGTTGGACACAGGGGCTTGGAGCAACCTGCTCTAGTGGAAGGTGTCCCTGCCCGTCGCAGGGGGTTGGAGCTGGATGTCCCTTCCAACACAAAGCATTCTATGAAGAGTGAGGTGAAGACAGGTCTGGATTGACCCCAGCATCCCCTTCCATGTCCCAGCTCCTCAGAGGAGCCAGTGTCTCCCTCCAGCATCCCTGCAGCTGACCTGTGCTGTCTTTGGGATGGAGATCGAGGGCAGAAGCACATGGGCACTGGTTTTAGTACTGTTTCACACACTGACCTCTCAGAAGGTTGTGAAGAAGTGGGAGGATTCCATGGCAGTTCCCTTGCATCCCCATGTTTCTCATGCATGGCCAGATCCCCTGTGCAATGCTCCAGGCTGGTACCCAGCCCCACTCCATGCAGGACCCTGCCAGAGCCAGTACTCAGTCCTACTGCATCCCGTCCCTCTACCCTCCTACCTGGAGCCATGCAAGACATGTCATTCATGTGGTGTCACCCCTGGGTCCTGCAGGAGCTGTGCAGAGGTGGTTGAGCCTGAAGGCACCACGTCCGTGGGGGCATGATGGGCTCCCAGTCTGGCTCCCTCCGAGGTGAGGATGCTCCATGCTCTGGCTGCTCAAAGCTCCCAGCCCCAGTTTCATATCCCAGCCAGAGCCACGGCAACTGTGCAACCTGCACCCAGGGTGAGACTCAGCACACCAGCCCAGGGGCTTTTGCAGGTTTTATAGCGCCCTTTATCTTAACTCCAGAGCAGGCTGCACTCAGCCAGGCCAGCCCCTTTGGAAAGGGCTCCCACTTCAGCTTCCAAGTGCATCCGTCCATTTTAGCCAAGTTTCCTAATGAACCAGAGGTCATGGGATAGCACTTTGTGCCTCTGTGTATCTCTTTCAGCCCTCTGAAAGCTTGCCCAGCTTCGTCTGGGAGATTTCTGGGAGGAGGGTGGAGGATCTAAGACTTCACAGATGCCTGTAGGCTGCATGGGGAAGTTCTGACCTTATGAACCAGCAGAGGATCCCCACAGAGGCCGTTTCTCCAGGCCTTGGAGGAATATAGAAATAGCCAGGAAATCCAGCTCCAGTGTTTCTGTTCTTCCTAAATGGCTTGTTCTTCACAGAGGTTCCTCAAACTACTACTGTAGGTAGCCCTCCTTCAGCTTCTTGCCTTGGGAGCAGCAGAGATACAGGAGCCACCAGGAATGGAGACGCGTATGAAGGACAGCTTCCGTGAAGCATGGCACAGAAATGTCCTTCCCCTTGCACAAGACCTGCTCCTGAGCCTCACTGGACACAGCCCAAAGTTTGGGAGCCATTTTCACCTTGACTGTTCACCCTGGGTGTCTCTTTCCATCTATCCATCCATCCATCCAACCATCCATCCATCCATCCATCCATCCATCCATCCATCTGCAGCATCCTCCTGCCTGTCTCCACTGCTGTCTGTCCCTCTCCTTCTTGGAGAGAAGCACTGGATCAGGAGTTCTGAACACTCATCTTTGCCCCATGGTCTGAGACTCCTGCTCTGCTCTGGAGCTCTCTTCTCCCTGGAGAATCCCCTCCCTCCTTGTGTCCACTAGGTCTGACAGAGTCGACAGTCTCAGGCTGGTGGTGGATTTCCACCACCAGCTTTTAGGTGTCACCTTAACACCAAGGTAATTCAGAAGAGCCACCTGCACCACGGGCTGGCTGGATGAGGTGGAGATGTGTTGGTGGCAGGTAGGAGTAGAGACAAGAGGGTCACTCTGTGTCAGGAAGGAGGGCACTTTCTGGGTGAGGTGTTGCAGAGACCAATGCTTGCCTAGGAGGGAGGACTGGAGACTGTCTGGAGGCATGTCTGTCGTAGGCAATGGGCCTGGGGTTGAGCATGGAGAAATACTGCAAACTCTTCATAAACAGAAGGTGAACTCATGCAGTATTTTTGTCTAGGAAAAATACTTCGGAACAGCCAAGCAAGGGGGGACAATCACAAAGCTGGTGAGAGATTGGACCCATCTCAGTGTCTCTCTGCAGACATCTCCCCGGAGATCAGGAATCCCTGAGGGATTCCCTCAGGGGAACATGGAGACCCTCATGCCCACGGGTCAGGGTTAAGTGGGACGCGGAGGTGATGACAGGAGCAGTGTGGGGACCTGCATGTGACAGGGGGGCTGTCAGGCCAAGGTTGTGCATTTCAAGATCTGAGCATTGTTTAAATGAGTGAAGAAGCCATATAAAACAGCAAGGTCTTGTTCATTTATTTATTTATATTTTAAAAATCTAATTTAAAAGCTCATTACCTTCTGTAAAATAGGGGGTTTGAAGTCTTTGATTTCTCCCCCTGGGCAATCTGTAATCCCTCAGCTGAGTCCTGCGCCCTTTAATTAAGACCTCAGTCATTTAAATTGTTAATGAAGATCCATCGGGGGACCATCATTCTCATTCCTGATTTCATCTTGTGCTCATTAGAGGCTCCTGATTAAAATTCATCATCTCAGAAGATATTTATAACTCTCTAACTATCCCTAGCCCTCATTAATGCATAGCCACCTGTTTGGAAGGAGATGGGGGGACCTAAAAGGCACCAGGCTGGATCTGGAGATGAGGTAGCACCATGTTGACTGACAGATGACAGCGTTGGCCTTAGTGAGAAGAGCAGCACTGCACAGTCTGTGAAGAGACACAAGGCTGTGAAGCGATTCCGTGGGTGTAAGACATGAAGCCAGGATGTTCCTCGTGTGGTGAGAGGAAAGATGGACAAGCAGCCAGATGTGCCACAGGGGAGAGATACTCCCCCCTCCTATGTTCAGCCTGTGTCTGGGTCAAGGTCCCTGGGGCTGGACACCAAGGCCAGGGATCAGAACCATCACAAGAGGTTTCTCTGGAGTCGTTTGTCCCCTTGACCCAAAAGGAACCCTTTCCTTTGGGATACCAATGTTTTTGCTTAGCCTCATATTCTCCTGCTTCGGGTCAGGCTTTAAATAAAAATGGTCTATGAAAATAAGAAAAGAGTTTTGTTTCAAGCCTGTCTAGTGAAATACTCCAGCACTTCTGAAATGAGACATTTTGCCTTGGAAACATCTAGCAGGACTATGCTGACACTTTCACATACATCCAAACGGCTGAAACCTGAACTTACAGCTCCTTTTGGTCCTGCTGAAATTGGTGAATTACTACATGTAAAATGTTCCAGCTGGCTGCTCCTACTGCTGCCCTGCAGCCCACATGAGTTTTGGGACAACTTGTCCCAGTCCCCTTCCACCCTGCATGTCAC
This sequence comes from Nestor notabilis, assembly GCF_000696875.1. Lineage (NCBI taxonomy): Eukaryota > Metazoa > Chordata > Aves > Psittaciformes > Psittacidae > Nestor > Nestor notabilis. The sequence goes on from NW_009937485.1 coordinate 15,149, forward strand.
CACCAGTGCTGTGACAGCCATGTGGATGATGTGTGAGGCAGAGCAGAACTCTTCTTCCTCACATGGTGGCAATCACTGCATCATGAAGCAGAAAATATCCCTGGGTTGCTGTGAACAACGGAGGGGTGAATGAGAAGGATGATAAACACACTTTGAATCTCTTTGCCTCTAGACAGACACATTTAAAATTGACCTGTGAGGGACCTTCCCCTTTCGGTCCAAATAATAGAAGCTCTGAATGGGTTTTGACACTGGGTTTATTCCCCTTCTGCTTTTATTTTTCGTTCTTATTAGAAATTCAGGTCCTTGTTCAGGCTCCTGAATGAGTAAGTGCAATGAGGATGCAACAGGAGGGACGAGTGAACACAAGGGAATGAAAAATGGTTTCTAAACACTTTCTGAAGTGCCCAGCTTTTATCTGGCTGGAGGGGGAGAGGACGCCGTTTAATGCCATTTGCTTTGTGCATGACAGATTTATTTAACTCCATCAATTGTGTCTTGGCTGGGAGAAAGGAAGCCTTTGTTGAAGTTACAGCTCTCCGTGGCAAGTGATCTCCATGCCCTTGCTGGAGCGAGGCCACTTTGCATGGAAGAATGAACTGCTTTTTTGGGGGGGTGACCCCAGAGCCTGCTGGGATGGACCATCTTGCAGCAGCCTCAAGCCTCAACTCTGCCCCTGGTAGCCAGATTCATCACAACTGCAATGAATCTAGCCCGAAGAGCAGGGGGTCTCTTGAGCAATGGAAAGACTCAGGGTCTGGGACAGAAATCCCTGCTATCACCTTCCCTTGAACTTCCCAAGGGGATATGCTTATGTTTGAAGTCATCCAGGCAGCATTTGAGTTAATGATGTGTGATGAACCCGTTACTTTGGTACATACAGAACAAAGGATGACCTCCCATCCACCTAACCACACCACCTCAACAGGTCCCCAGTCTGGGAAGGGTCTTGGCAAGCTTCATGAGGGCAAAGCTGTCACTGGAGTTGCGTCCCAGGAGTATTTGAAACAGGGCTGTTGGCTTGGGTCCTGTACCTCTGAGCAGAGTCCCTGTACCTACAGGTCTCTTCTACGTCTTCCCCAGGTCCACGGAAATGCATCAGTTTCCAAGGATCAGGTTGGTACAAGCCTCTCTCTTTGGGCTTCTTTGCGCCACAATAGTCAAGGGCTGATATTTTGTAGAGATATGGAAAAGGGTTGTCAAGAACAGCACCTTCCAGCTCCTGTCTTCTGCCAGCAACAGCAGTACCTGTGTCGCAGAGGAAGAAGCAGTCTCCTGCTCATAGGCACAGCACCACGATAGTTCTCACCCAGCCCTGGCAGAGGACAGAAATCTCCCTCATGTCAAAGAAATGAAAACCAACGACATCTTTCCACTATTTGACACAAAAAATAAGCCAGTGAGGTCCGACAGTGCTCTCCCTTGGCTCTTCCCAAGGTGAGATGTGTTGTGGATGAGCCCCAACTACCCACCACTAGCCATCCCACCCAGGGGGCCTGGACTGTAGTGGTGCATGTGTGGGTGCAGGGTGGGCATGGTCCCCATACAGCCCAAGGACACCCCTGAGCATGGGAGCTGACACCGCAAGTCGCTGCTTCCCTCTTGTGGGCAAATTTGGGGAAGAACAAAGGGAGAACCCGGGAATCCCTGGCAAGGCTGGCACCCAAAAACCACCCCCTCACCCCGTTTGCCTCGCCAAACGGGGACCC
>NW_009937485.1:16873-17271 GCF_000696875.1 Nestor notabilis
TCTCCAGCATCGGGGAAAGCAAATGTGTAGAGCGCCAGTAGACTCATGCAGCCACACAGACCCTCGTGGGGGGCTCATGTGGCCAAACAGAGCCCCCCTAATGGGTTCGCACAGTCAGGGCTTTGCTCTCTGCAGGTGCAGACACTGGGACTGAGCCAAATCGTAGACTCACAGACTAGTTTGGGTTGGAAAGGACCTTAAGATCATCCAGTCCAAACCCCTGCCACGGGCAGGGACACCTTCCACTAGAGCAGGTTGCTCCAAGCCCCTGTGTCCAACCTGGCCTTGAACACTGCCAGGGATGGGGCAGCCACAGCTTCTCTGGGCACCCTGTGCCAGTGCCTCAGCACCCTCACAGGGAAGAGCTTCTGCCTCAGAGCTCATCTCAGTCTCCCCTC
>NW_009937485.1:17304-35634 GCF_000696875.1 Nestor notabilis
CCAAAGCCCCCCCCCCGTGTTTTTTGTAGCCACTTCAGACACTGGAGCTGCTCTAAGGTGTCCCCTTCAGGAGCCTTCTATTCTCCAGGTTGAACAAGCCCAGCTCTCTCAGCCTGTCAAATGAGGGGAGCAAAGGACGGGCAACAGTGCAGAGATCTCAGTCTTGGACCATCTGTAACAGGCTGCCCAAATTTTGAGTTGGAAAAGTTTTGGCTCCAGCACAGGTAGAGGAAGCTGGTCAGCACTGGCCAGAAGAAAGCAGTCCACTGCAATAGCCAACCCATGAGGCATTCAGGAGCAGACAGCAGAGAAGAGCAGAGCAGTATCTCCACAGGGCTTGCTGGCGACTCGGATCTGTGGTTCCCTGTCTGGAAACCCAGGTTGCTCCAAGCTCTGGGATTTTGCAAGCCTTTAGGAGGCCACCTGGGTCCCCATGTGGGACTGGAAGGGGAAAAGGAATGAAGGGCCAAGGGAGCTATGAAAATCTCCTTCATGGGCATGATGGGTGGCAAGATATTCCGAACTCCTACCAGAGACACTGAGAGGGCCCTAAGGGATTATTTAGGAGGCCTGAAGATGAAATGAAAAAGGATGAAAAGAAATAGCCAGGGGAACTGAGCAAGAATATGCAAACTCAGCTAAGACCTGCAAGGAGATGATAAAGGCCAGGGAAAAGCAGAGAAAAATAACACTGCCAAGAGGGCTACTGGGAATAAGAAGGAATTTTGCAAATTGCAGCAAAGGCAAAGCAAATACAGTGTGAGTCAGACCATTAATAAATGAGAGGGGAACGCAAATTAATGAGAATTCAGAAGCAGCTGAGGTACTGACCTGCTTTCAGGTTTTTTATTACGTTCCCAACACAACAGGGTTTTAGGAGGTGTTAACCCTTTCCTCTGTACCCTGCAGGCCTGGGCATAACATTGGCTGGTTCAGAAAGTCTGGATTTCTGAAGGAGCTTGTGGCACAAAGAGTGGTCTCTTTCAAGCTCCTTCATGCAGTTGTGCAAAGCTTCATCACAGATGAACCATGAGCATCATGAACATCTATCTCAGCCACCGTGTGTTGCTCCCCACTGGGCACCCTTCTGCAAACTCAAATGCACATATGGCTGGGCTCACACAAGAGCCTGTGGAAGGTCTTCTCTTCCCACATGCCCCACACCTCTTCATTCTCCTGCTTTGTGTCTTTTTTCTATCAATCCTATTTGCTTTGAAACAGTTTTCAGAAGCTTTTTCCCAGACAACTAAAGTCAGAAGTTCACACGGGAGACCAGCTCCTCTTTCCACTCCATATATCAACCAGCTGGGAATTGTGGAGCTTAGCCACTGTAAACCAGTATAGCTCCACAATTGTCAAGAGAGGGTTCTCTGATATACCAGCACCCTTTGGCTAAAATCAGTCAAAGCATTTGCTGTTGATAACACATACTGGTGGGATGTCTGCTCCATTTATCACCGTCTCTTTGTGAGGTCCCAGTACAACCTCTCTGCAGAGTCATGGCAGCTTGTTTTATGGTTCAGCTCCTATTTGATGATGCATTTGTTGATCTTTGCCACCATCAACCTGTGAAATTCTCATTCCAAAACTAATCTGCATCACTCCAGTATCTACCAGCACCTGCCTTAGTCTGAACTTTCCCCCTTCTTCTCTCAGCAGCATTATCCACAGGGCAAGGTCTTACTCACTCAGAGCAGCCTCTGAGTCACATTTATTTTTGTCCTTCACTTCACAGCAGCCCAAAAACCCTTCACAGCATTCACCCAAGGAGACAAAGACTTTTATGCCTTGATTTTGCAAGGAGAAGCTTGTTTCCAGGCTTATTAGAGGCAGCAGATCTAGGGAAGCCTATAGTTAAAGTTGGCTGCTGTTTCCCAGGCTGGATGCCTGCTTACTCTGAGTCGCTTAAGAGCGTTTCAGTTAAACCAGCACTGCTGTCAGTCAGGGAATGAAAACCTGGCTTTGAAAACCATTTGAGGGCACTGCAAATGATGGAAGAGTCAGAAAAGCTGCCAGGGAGATGTGCCTTGACTTCTGTGGGGTTTTTTCTTCTTCCTTGCCCGAGTCCTTAAGTAAATGTCTGTTTATTATAACATGCGCTGTCAGTTCAGAGCCAATGAGCATCCCTGCCCCTGTGTCAGAACAAGACACAGAACATAAGGTACAGGACATGAATGCAGAGCTTCAGAGAAGTCAGAGGACCTGCTTGGTCCCACTGGGTTCCTTTGAGATTTGCTTTGCACGGGGGAACCTGCCCATCCAGCACCTGTGCTTTTCACCATTTACCCAAATTAAAATCTCCCTGCCCTTCCCAGGGACACAGTTGGTCCTCATTGCTGTAAATCCCTTTAGAAACATACCCTAGATGTGAAGATTTAAGGAACAAGACCTAGAGTTAAGCTACAGAGCAGGTGATAGCTTTTTGTTCTCCCACATCACCTTCCACCCCAACCATAGCTAAGCTAGGCACATGGCACTGTTAGACTTCAAAATCACATGGAATTGGCTTAGGCCACTTCAATCTCATTTAAGTATTACATTTCTTACTATTAAATATTACATTTGTTACTTTGGTTTGTAAGTCTTCTGCTTTTTGGGGTTCTTAAGCTGCTTTCAAAACAGTCTATTACTTTTTTCCTCTGCAACTGGGAGAATTAGAGAAGGATTTTGATTTGAAATGAAAGCTGAGAGTCGTAGGCATTCACAAGACTCCAGCATCTCAGGTTATTAGGGAAACAACTACTGGCTGAAATGATGTGCATTGGCAGCACCTTAGCACACACCAACACACTTGGTGTGCTGTGGGTACCCAGCTGTATTCTGGCACCTACAGGATTGCCAGTCAAAGATGTGAAACGAGTCAACCAGTGACAAAACACCAGGCTCCAGAAGTCATGAGACTGGCTTGAAAATCATGGTTCTTTAATAGATGCTTTTTATTTGTCTCCAGCAGCCAGAGCTTTAAGGAAAACGCTAATTTTAGAGAGACTTGCAATACTATCACCCAGGTTGGCAGCGTTACACCCGATTGAGCTTAGGAGTGCAGCCGCAGCTTCATTCTTGGGTTTTAACATTTCTCAGAGCTTCCAGAAGATTTCACTTCTTGCATGAAAACTTTCCAGTTTTGTCCTATTTCCATCTGCTGCTGTTGATGTTCCTTCTTAATATGAATGTAAAATAGCTCTGGAAGCAACTCATTCTCTCCCGTTTTCTCCTGCTAAGCGGTGTGATGCGGTTGTCCAACTCAGTTCCACACCCAAGGATATCAGCCCTCAGCCCAAGGATATCTCAGTGTAGCCAAAGGGATGCTCAGCAGAGGCAGGTCACGTCTTGCTCTTCCATTCTCCGAAATCACACCGGCACAGTCAGGGCACATGAGGAATCAATGTGAAACTGCAGCTGAACGCCCAGCCCTGCACAAAAACACCCAGGAGGCAGGACGTAACTGAGACCTGGCTCTGCCTCCTCCGTTCCTGCACTGTCACAGGTGGGTCTCACAGCATGCTCTGGTGTTAAGGCAGTGTTTCCTATTATAAAACACTGTTTTCAGTTACTTACATTTCACTAGACTTTAACCACTGGGCTCTTTTCCATCTCAGCCAGCTACAGAGCTGCCTGCCTTTATAGTCACTGGAGAGAAGTAGGGACTTCCAGGGAAAAAATCACATCATCCTGAGGCGAGCTTTGCAGGTAGGAGAAAGTTTCTTGGGCATTAAGTGACACTGTAGAAGGTGCCTACACAAGTGTCTCTCCCATAGATATCTGGTGTCTTCAGCTGATTCAATTAATCCCACCCTCAGGTACCGTTTTGGGGTAGGTTGTCTGAAGGTGAGACCTAAACTAGAAGGGTTGGACCATGGAGAAATAGTGCTTGGTCTTTACTTAAATAATTTTTCTGTGTGCAAGTGCTTCTATCTCAGTGTTGCCACAACTTTTGCCAATTTGTGAGTTCCATAAAGATTTCAGTTCACACATAACTAGAAAACACCCAAGGAACTGATCTTCAAAGATCTGCCTGTTCTTCTTCTACAGTTCATAGGGATGGGATCTTAGCTAGTGAAGGGCATCTTAGAGTATTTTCAACCACAGGCACTACACATCCAATGGTCATAATACTGAAGAAGAACTCTTCCCAGATCTATGTAAGATGTTCCTCTTGCTCCACATAGTCCAACAATGGAGCAGTAGGTGGGAGAAGAAGCTGATAGAAATGGAACAGAATAAAAAAGCAATGTGAGGTGAGATTCACATAATATGTTATTATATCATTGCCACAGCACGGTGCTAAAAGACCTGTGCTCTCAGTGCTGGGTTTTGGGAAGGGCCAGAAAAGCAGGTTTAGTTGCAAAGGATTGGAGACAGAGAGGACTACCAAAAGTCAAGGTGTCCAGCAGTAAGGGCTGATGATGGCCTCTGGTGAGGGGAGGAAAGGCGAGACAGATGGTGACCAGCATAGTCTAAGCCTTTGCCAACTCTGTGAAATTTCCAAAAGGTGGAACTTACCCTCCATGGGCACCAAAACCGAACACTCAGCACCAGCAAGACACACAGTTTCCTTGCAGGTGAAATGCCACAGCATCAAAGCCAGCTGGATGGACAACTTCAGCCTGACTGAAGCCAACTGGAGGACAGTCTCTGACCCCTGAGATAGGTGTTTGTGAGCATGGCTCTGCTGGAACAGAGGAGTTCAGCATATTGCTGGGTGGAGTCTAAAGCCACCCCAAGCTCTCCAGCTGTCCTAGCATCTCTGATCTTTCTCCAGGTTAGGATGCCAGGGCTGGCACTGAGACCTGCCAGGTTGAGAAGAAGGGAAATAATGACCAGAAATTACTTGAAGAAATGCCCGAAGGCACAACAAGCACCTCTCTGTGCTTCTCCTACCTAGTGTGTGCAGGAAAGGGAACCATAACAGTGAGAGACAGGAGACCAGCTCTCCCAGCACACCAGCACCAAATGGAAGGGAGACAGTATAAGACACAACCACCACCATGGAGGAGACCATGAGGAAATGGGACCAGTCAGTTCAAGCCCCAGCTTTTACCAAAAACATCACTGTCTCAGCCAGGTTGGGCTGCTTAGGTACAAACCTCACCATAAGCTAAAACCAAATGCAGATGTCTGAAAGAAGCACATCCCCTACCAGTGGGTAAGGTGCTGGCAACGTTCATCTCCCAGCAGCCTGGTCCGAAGGTTGGTCAGAGATGGAAAAGGGGTGGCAAGGCCTCGTGAGGTCGAGGGCTGGGATTTGGAGCTGGGAGGTACCTGCTGAGAGCTCTGTACTGCGGACCAGCGCGGCTAGATGGCACTGTGGACTCTTCCAGCAGTGGCACGTCCAAGCACGGCTTTCATGCCCAAGAACTTAATATCCCCAGTGTTTTGGTCACTGTTGAACCTCTCCTCTGAGAAGCGGCTTATCTGAGGGATGGCGTGGGCTGTTGGGAGCTTTGTCACGGCCAGGGCTCAGGCGACCTTCTCGGGGAGGAAAACTCTGGCAGAGTTTTCTGTTTCAGGATTTTCTGAGCAAAGGCAAGTGTGCATTTGAAGCATGAGAAAAAAGTCATTTTCAGCCACCTGCAAACAGCAGAGACAGGACTTGAGGAGTCAGGCTAAGAGCCGACTCGTACTCCTGCATCTACGGAGAGCCCCATGTTCATGTCCTGTTTATCCACACCCTAGGAGGAGAGTGAATGAGGGACCCCCAAGGGTTACTACACGAGAGAGCAGTGGGACAGGGGATTCCCATGCTGTTGTGTCAGTACTGGTGTGGGAGATGGAGACCTGGGTTTGGGGCTGCCAGACTTTTAAAGACCCATCTCAGCTTCTTCTGTCCAGTAGCAAAGGTGGACACAAACCTGGTGGAGAGCCTGCAAGGAGCCCACCAGGATCCTCTGCAACCCTGGGAGACATTGGGTCACCCAGGCAATGGGCAGAGATTGGAAAAAGAGGGAAAGGGCATTAGATACGAATGGAGGAGTGGACGAGCAGGGTCAGGCAGCAGACAGGACTGTGCAGCACTGCCACTGCTTTTTGGTGACGGGATTTATATGGGGGTCAATCTGAGATGAAAACCCGTCTTGGATTAGATGACCTTTGAAGGTCCCTTCCAACCCAAACTATTCTATGATTCCTAGAAGCAGCCTTTGCAAAAGGCAGAGCAATCTGGCCCCTCTCTCCCCTTTCCCCCAGCTGGTGGGATCAAGCTGGGAGGCTGGAAGACACCACCACACCGTGGTCCAGCAGCTGGGAGCCCGCCATCCCTCGCCCTGCAGTCTGCACGGGAGTCGGGAGAGCTGAATGACTCGGGAGCCGGGCTCCCATGTTCTCCTCTTGCTACCAGCTGGTCAGGCGGGCTGCCAAGGCCATGCTGGCAGGAAACCGGGCAGTTTTCCATCAGGATTTCAGCGACGGATCTCCAGGGAATATTTCCATCCTGATGAATCAGCAGTCTCTGGTGGGAGATGGGCTGGAGGGGTTAACGTCCAGCACTCAGGAAAGGTGCGAGTCCCCACATCAGGCAGGTGTCAGCTAATCCATTCCCCCCTCCAAAATCCATCAAATCCATCCCCCACCGGAGGCCTCTCCCTAATCTGTTACAGTCGGTGTTTGCCCTGGGGCCGCGGATCTGATATCTCTTCCGAGCAGGGTGTCAGTATTAACTATTATAATTCTGGATATTCTTGTTAGCCATGCAAGTGTCCAGCCTGGGCTGGAATGTCTCTTCACTTTTCGGCTTCAGCAACATCCTGCGGCAAATTGCTCTATGTGGAGACACTCCTGTTCATCACCCTGGCCACCACCTGTCCATCCCACCATGTTCCTGCATTATCCCATCCCTGCTCCCTGTTGGACACCGCCAAATTTCAGCCCTGGCCCTTTATTGCAAAAACCTGTAGTTTTGGTGAACTGGGGAAGTGCAGTAGGGTGTTGATTCCCTTCCCAACTTGCCCTGGCAAGATGGCTCTACTGCAATGCATCTGCCTGTGCCTGAGTCCACCTGTACCCATGGGAAGCGCTTGCGTGAGGAAGACCTATCCCATGTGAATAAGGACTGCATCCCAAGCCCTTTGCAGTCAGTGAGTCCTGGGGTCAAAAGCACTCATGGAATACTAGTGCATGGAGAGGGACTTTTTACAGGCGCCTGTAGGGACAGGACAAGGCTTGAACCTGCCAGAGGGGAGATTGAGAAGAGCCCTTGGGCAGCAGCTCTTCCCTATGAGGGTGCTGAGGCACTGGCACAGGGTGCCCAGAGAAGCTGTGGCTGCCCCATCCCTGGCAGTGTTCAAGGCCAGCTTGGACACAGGGGCTTGGAGCAACCTGCTCTAGTGGAAGGTGTCCCTGCCCTGGCAGGGGTTGGAGCTGGATGAGCTTTAAGCTCCCTTCCAACACAAACCAGTCGGGGATGCTCTCAGTAGGATGGCAAAAGGTGAACAGTTACTAAACTTTGCTAGGACAGGGGTTAGAGGTGCTTTTCTGCTCCTACTCCGCGTGAGACTCCTATTTATCACGTGGGAAGCAGGTGTAGAGCTCAAATGGAGACCAAATGGCAGCGGGACAGAAAAATGTTAACAAGACAAAAATCAGCAAGTGCTGCTCTGAGCTCTGTAGTGTGATTAATAAAACAAACATGGGGGGAAAAACCTCTGTTTCAACACATGGCCAGAAATGCAGAGTGTCGTGCTATCGGGGCTGTTCTGCCCTCTGAGTACCAGCCTCTCTGTTTGGGTTCGCGCTGAATTACTTTAACGTGCTTTCAATTTTATTTTTTTTTAATTTTTATTTTATTTTCACAAATGCTCAAACTTTCCTGCCACAAATTATTCTTGGCTGGGTTACAAGTCGAACTGCCATGTGTAGCCATTTCTTTGGGGAAAAAAAATAATAAAAAATAAAAGAATAGAAAGAAAAATGGTTTATGAGATATTTTGTTTGAATGTTTTTTTTTCTACCCTAACATGCGGTGAAAGTTCAGGAGTTCTCACCTTTTTCCACCCAAAAGTCCCTCCTGAGCTAAAGCTCAACCTCCAGCAGCTTTGACATGATCTCACCTTTACAGAGCGTGCACTTGGAAAGCTTGTTGCTGCAGACAAAACTTGGGACCATCTCCCTCTGTGGCCTCCTCTTTCACCCCAAAAAAGCTGCAAGGACAGGCTGGCATCGACAGCCCCAGTCATGAAAATCGTAACTCAAGGCTCTGCAAAATTATTACTTAGGCATAAAAAACATCATTGAAGTGGTAATAAACAGGTAAATAGTATTTGCCTTTTGCTCCCAGGTGCTCTCAGGTTGTGGTTTTGAGCCATGAAGGCTGGAAACTTCTTGGGGGATGATCTATGCGAAAGCAAATTTTCATGCAAGCTGAGAATTCAAGGAAAAAAATGAGCATCATCAAGACCCATAAAAGAGCCTTGCAGCAAGGATTGGCACCTCAGCCCAGCACAAATATCCCCACATCATCGGAGTTCATGAGCAGTTTTAGGATAATTAACCTCCAAGCATATTAAGTCCAAGCAAAACTAATTACTTTCACGGAACAAAAAAGATTGTTTTACAGGCAATGTTGTTCTTTGCCCTGTCTCTTCTGGAAAATGGCACCACTTAAATGAAATGTATTTTATTAACTGACACTGCTGTGAGAGGATTTACGGAAACGGACTGTTTGATGTTCTTTTAATTACAGACCTGATGTCCATTACCAAAGCTGACAAGTTGCACATGCTGGACAAGAGAGAAGACTGTCTCTGAGATGAGACCTTTCACAGCCTGGTAGAGATTCAGGTCAGGAAGAGAGTTTTTCTGCACTTCTTCCTATAGTGAATCTTAAATTAAACTTTTAGCAGTATCTATAGAATCCCAGACTGGTTTGGGTTGAAGGGACCTTAAAGCTCATCCAGCCCCAACCCCTGCCATGGGCAGGGACACCTTCCACTAGAGCAGGTTGCTCCAAGCCCCTGTGTCCAACCTGGCCTTGAACACTGCCAGGGATGGGGCAGCCACAGCTTCTCTGGGCACTCTGTGCCAGCGCCTCAGCACCCTCACAGGGAACAACTTCTGCCTCAGAGCTCATCTCAATCTACCCTATAACGTAGGGTAGGACCCATTTAAGGGCACAAGCCTTGTCATACCTTACCCAGAGAGGTGGTTTTTAACCTGTTAGAAGTCATTGTGCTGGGCTGCCTTGGAGAAAAGCAAGAGGCAGAGCCCAGTCCACACTGCTTGTTTCCAGTCCAGGCTCCCCAAGCTCTCCCAGCACTGACCTGGCACTCATCATCCCCATCACACTGGAAAGGAACAAGCAATGGGTAGCCCATAGCAGCCTGTGGTCTTGGGGTGAGGTCCCCCAGGAGCCCTGCCGCCTGGTCCTGCAGCACTGATTGCCTCGCCAGACCCGGAGATGGGGAGGTCTCGCCTTGCTGGAGATTGTTTGGGTAAGTCGTGATGGATCGTGCCCCGATGTCGAGAGTTGAGGTGCAGCAGGAGGCTGAGAAACTTAACGTTGAAAATGTTTTAAAGCAAAGGGAACATCAAAAGATCTCCAGGAAACGGCAAACACCCAGAGTTCAGCAATCTCTGAAACAGATCCCCTCCTCCCATCTCCATGTCTGGATAAGAGACACTCCCAAGACAAAGGGCGATCAAGATCAGAGAAGATGGTAAGCTATAAATCAGCCACCTCTCTCTTTTCACCTCCCTCCCTCTGCCCTCCAGGCTCAGGAAACCCCTGGAGCTGCAAGACACAAATTCAGACAGCCAGATGACTCCTCTTGTATCCTCTGAGGGACTTGCCCCAGCACAGCCCCCAAACCTTCCTCCAAATGCCGCCCAGCTCATGGAGATGCTGGATGGGGAGCACAAGCCATTCTCTCCAGGGCTGCAGATTTCATCTGATGTGCCAGATTTAGCCTCTTCCAGAAAAGCCAAATCAGCCTTAAAATCCTCAGACTCACCGTCTACCAGCAGAACAACATTTTTCTATAGATCTGAGAGGTTGAATACAAGGCCAGAAGGCTTCAATCCCAGCAGAGCTCAGCTCTGCACACCCACTGAGCAGACATTGGACCTGGGCAGTAGGCACACACCTTGCAGGAGCATTTATCCCAATAGCACATCAGGAGCTGCTCTCTGGTGTGGGGTAGCCACCTCTCCTCCTGAAGGCCAGGCAGGCAGGGGTGAGCCAGCCCTGGGTTTTAACACTGAGATACATTTCTGAAGTGAGTGGATTTGGGGTCTGCATTCCCAATGGCAGACATGCCTCTTGGTGGTGTTGAGGCCAAGTTGAGCCCCTTCCATTCTGTATGCAAGAGCACAGAATCATAGAATCCCAGACTGGTTTGTATTGGAAGGGACCTTAAAGCTCCTCCAGTTCCAACCCCCTGCCACGGGCAGGGACACCTTCCACTAGAGCAGGTTGCTCCAAGTCCCTGTGTCCATTCTGGCCTTGAACACTGCCAGGGATGGGGCAGCCACAGCTTCTCTGGGCACCCTGTGCCAGCGCCTCAGCACCCTCACAGGGAAGAACTTCTTCCTTGTGTCTATGTCTGTACTTCCTCTATTTCAGTTTTAATCCATCACCCCTTGTCCTATCGCTACAGTCCCTGATGAAGGTCCCTCTCCAGCATCCTTGTAGCTCCCTCCAGTTACTGGAAGCTGTGCTGAGGTCTCCACGCAGCTTCTCTTCTCAACAGCCCCCATTGTCTCAGCCTGTCTTTCCCTGTATAGGTGGTGCTTCAATTGTCTGATCATCCTCCATCTCTCAGCATCTCGCTGCAGCATGTGGTGCTGTATGGAGACGGGTGAGGAGAAGACATGCCTGGAATAAAACAGAAGCGTGGGACGGGATTTGCCTTTCAGAAGGGCCCATGGTGAAGCAGCAACACAGGGAGAGCAGCATGTCTCCGGTGTAAGGGGATACGGTCCTCGGTGGGTGCTGGCTCCGTTTCAGGGGGATGTTTTATGAGCACACGTTAGTGCAGTTGCCAGGTTACTGGGCAGACAAACTATGGTCAGCTTTTCTGGATGAGATCCTATGACCACGAGGCTTCGGGTCAGGGGCAGAGGTGTGGGCAGCCCCATCTGTGTGTCAAGATTCAGGGGCTTTATTATGGCCTCAAGACACAGAGCAGGAGCCCAAAGGCAGAAAGAGGAAGAAAAGGAAAGAAGGTATGCTGGGGGGGCACACACTGAGTAGCACTCCCTGTTACTGCGCCATAGGATACCCCTGGCAGAGCAGGCTCACCTTCCTCAGCTTCATCATCTATCCAGCATCTCCTATGGCAAAGACAAGCTGCCATGAGGGAAGGCACACATCTTGGTTTTGGCATTTGCATGCTGCGTGCATCTGCGCTCCTATTCACCTCCTTGCTTGTCCTTATACAGAGGAAAGCAGAAGCTTTGTCATGCTCCATCTCCTCACTTCAGGAGTGCAGGTGGCTCCTGACAGATGTTCTTGGCTTTCTGATTCAAAGAGTCCTACCTGTTTGGGTAGGATCTGGACTTTGTAACCAACCTTACTAACTAAATAGGTTGGGCAAGGCTACAGGTCCCACTGGGGAGATCTAGCTCCTAAGTCCCATTAGCTCCATCCTTCTGACTGTTGGGGCATGTGAGTAGAAACCTTTTTGAGAGAAGAGGTGCAGATGATATCTAACAAACAGTCCCTGGAGCTTGCCTGGAGCACACTCTCATGGGGGGATTTGGGAAGCAACATGAGCTCCTGCACTCCCAACAGGACACATTCTGCATTTGGGGGTTACCCTTTTGCACTCAAAGTAATTAACTTGTAAGATGGGCTTAGACATTTTGGGGTCAAGCCAGGTCTTTCTGCTAACTCTGCAGTTGTCCCAGTGAGTCGTATGGGGCTGTCCATGTCTGCATGGGGTTGTGATGGGTGCGAGGGATTGCCAGTTTTTCCATTGCACGACTTCCCACCATGACTGCAGCAATCTTCCAGCAATGCCCCAAGATCCTTCCCCACATGGAGATGTGGATTAGAGACCAGTGGGAGCAGCATCAACCACAGTGAGACCCAGCGCCCAGGAACAGCCGAGCTTCACACACCTCCCAGTGCTCTTCCCAAGGCAAAATTCAGGCAAAGTGTTTCTCTGGACCCTACTGGGAATATGCTGAGAGCAATGGGAACAAGTGCCAGAGGTGGGATTTTCTCACCATCTTCCATGGTGTGAGCACGCCTGTGAGAATGGGAAAGGAGCAAAGGGCATTGCTGTGGCTCTTCCCTGGCTACCCCATCTCTGGGAATAGATCAACCAAGGAGCATGGAGGGAGATGGAGGTGTTGGGAGATGAAGTAGGAGCAAGCTCCCTGCAAGGGGCAGGGAGGGCAGCAGAATGGCTTAAGGGCTGCAAGGAGGCTGGAGGAGGGCAAAACGGATGCTGGGGTGGGCTGGCAGGGAAAGGTGTGAGGTAGGCAGGGAAAAACTGTGGGCAGAGGACATTACACGTGATGGAGAGATACTGAGGGGACACATGGGGCATGAGGGTGTCCAGGGTCAAGAGGCAGCTGCAGGGTCCCTGAAGCACAGGGGGAAACAGAGGGGTTTTGGGAGCAGATGAGGAGGTCCTGGGGCTGTGCAGCAGCTGGGGCAGGAGGGCAAAGCTGTGTCCGGGCAGGTTGGGGCTGGCTCCGAGGTGTTTCCCGGGCACCAAGCCACCAGCGTCTCCCTCGGGGGCTGTAACTCCAGCTCAGCCCCCGTCCCGCTGTCAGGCCCAGCGCCCGGAGCTTGTTATTGCAGGTGCAGAACGGCCCCCTCCCCACCACTGGCCTGTCCCTGTCCCCTCCGCTGCTCCCTCTCCCCTCCCCACGCCAGCCACCCCTGAGAGAAGAAATTTGGGGTGCCCCGGCAGTGCTCATGTCCTGTCCTGGCAGGTCCCTCGCTCCTTTTCCCCTCTCAGCTGGTTCACATCTCCCCATCCTGTGCCCTCGAAGCCATCATGCAAAGCTGACACTATGGGCAGATCTCCACCTCAGAAGGCCACCAGCAAAAGCTCAGGTGGCTTTGGACACCAAGGATCACCACCGGCGCCGTGATGTCCTCCCATAGTGATCCATGAGGCTGGAGGAGTTACCCTTCCCTTTCCCACAGCATCTGTTCCCTCCTGCCTTCCCCTTTGCTTTCTTCCACCCCAGGCTCTTCAGCCTTGCTTCCTCCAGCAGCCACCCAGCACCGTCCCCATCTCCCCCAGCCTCCCTGGGGTCTCTCTGCTGCATTTCGGTGCTGTCCAGAGCACCCCTACCAGCTCCTGGACCCTCTAAGGTGTAGTCAAAGCAGCTCCAGACCTGGGCACCCTCTGTCCACCTTCCACCTTGTAGCATCACCCCAGGTCTGTGGGGACCCCGGGGGTCTGCCAAAATCCAGGGTCTGCCCTGAGACTCTGAAACACCTCCACCAGCAACGCTGGAGCTGCGGCCCCCAGCGCTGGGCACTGCAGCTGCACGTGGCGCAGGCGGGGAGCTTGTGATTTTATTCCCTTTGGAGCAGAGCCAGACATTGAGCCAAACACCCCCTCCTGTTAAAAACAGCTCTTTGACATCTTTAATGACCTCAGCCTGGGGAGGCAGCAGCTCTGGAGAGCAGTGTGCCACCGGCAGGAGCTCAGCTTCTCAGCCAAGCAGTGCCTGGTCCTCCCTGGGCTCTTCCATTCCCTCTTCCAGCTCTTCTCTGCTGGGTTTTGTTAGTGAGGATAACCAGGGGCCGCTTTTGTGCATCAGTGCCGATCTTATCACACGCCAAGTGTTTGCAAACTCTCTACCCTGTGTCCTGCTTTTCCCAGGGCTGGAGCTCAGTTCCTCCCCTTCACCTTTCTCCTCACACAGCTCCCTTCCCTCTGCTTTGTGGGGGACTGGGGAGTGCAGGCGTGGAGGCAATTATGGGCAAAGCCTGGTAAAGACCTGCGTTCCCATGCCCTGGCCTTGGCCTTGCCTAAACACCTTGAAGCATTCCAGCACTGAGCTCAAAAGGACAAATAGTCCCACGGTGAGTAAAAGGCTTGTGAGCCTGAGTCTCTTCTGCACCGCGCTGGCAGCTCCTGAGAGTCCCTGCAGGTATTTTAAGCGCAGGGCTCCAAATGTTTTAAACACGGGAACAGCCATGAGCGGTTTCAAAATAAATAGTGATAATTAGAAAAAGCCCCCACCCCCCTAGGAAAAACAAAAGCAGCAGCGGTCGGTGTCTGCTGGCGAGGAGCAGGACCCCTGCCCATGCAAGGGGCTCCCACCACAGCTCTGAAATAAGGTGCTGTGCTGGACACGTTGGGCAGGAGCAGAGTGACTCAGAGAGGTTTATGAAGTAGGAAGTTCACAAAGGCCCTTGCAGGGCTTGGTATCCAGATCCCCTTCAGCTCGGCGGTGAGGAATAGGGTGAAAGCTGATGAGCGAACACATGGTGCAGGAGTGGTGGAAGGTGCTGAACAGACTGCAGAAAGCTAAGGAAGGCAGAAATGCTGGTGTTTGAATTAATGCCCCAATGTGTGAATGCTGGGGGCTGGGGATGCAGAAAGACAAGAAAGAAAAGAGAGTCGTGGTGATCAGGGCTGTCTTCTCCAGCAGCCACCCCAGACATCAACACTGCACTCCATGCTGGGGTCCTCAGAGGTTTGCCCTCATGCCTAGAGGGTCAGCTTCATGGGCAGAGCTCCCTTCCATTGCCCTCCAGCACAAGCTCACAGAGGCTTTGGGATGATATTGGTTGCTGGTGTCACCTTGCTGCTCCTTGCAGGGTCCTGTACCAGCTCTGAGGTATCTGCAAGCTGCCTATTTGCAGCCAGGAGATACCTTTCCATACTCAAGAAAGCCTCATTTCCTTCCAGCCTGTTAAAGGAGTCATAGCTCCAGCTTGTGGCACCCAATTCAGGTGGTGGTAACAGCTTGTCCCACAGCACTTGGAACTCTTCGGATTATTGTGCCCACCCCAAAGGTCTTGAAGGGTCCCTTCTCCTGTCTCAGCCTAAATTA
Source organism: Nestor notabilis (assembly GCF_000696875.1). Taxonomy (NCBI): domain Eukaryota; kingdom Metazoa; phylum Chordata; class Aves; order Psittaciformes; family Psittacidae; genus Nestor; species Nestor notabilis. The sequence continues at coordinate 32,269 of NW_009937485.1, forward strand.
TCTCCAGAGCACTTGAAACTTGTTTGTAGGTCTCCATCTGTGATGGAGGGGATCTGTTGTGCTTCTTTGCCCTCATGTTCCTCAAAAAAATGGGAAAGGTACACGCAGATAAGCCCCTCTAAGGGAAGAGAGATTGGTCCTCCCAGAGGATGTAAGACACTAAGAAAGACGTGACTGGGACCATAATATCTCCAGGAAAGGAGATTATGGCATAGCAATAGCTGTGAAAATGCTGAGAAAAGCGATGAACAGACTGACAGCCTGATCTCAGAGGTGACAACAGAGCAGGACGTGTTAGGGACACAGAGTGGTTGCCACAGGCACTGAGGACTAAAGGAAGAACAGAGAGGGCAAGGAGAGACAGGTCTACAGACTTCCTTTGTGGTTCTTATCTTCCTTTAACTTAATGTTCTGCATTTTTTCTCTTCACCTCCTCCAATTTCTGTCCTAAAAATACCTTGTGCTGGAGTTGGAAGACCTGGAGAAGGCCTGGCTTGATAGGAGAAGTCTGCTCAGTGTATGGTCCCATCACTGCAAAAGTACTGCTGGTCTTGTGCTTTCTAGAGCTGCTGAAATAACACTCCTAGAACCCCATCATGCTTATTTCCCCAACCCCTTTTTTACCTTTTACTACTTGATTCAGGACTGGGCAGAGATGTAGGAGAAAGAGCATTTGAGTGTCACCTGAACCTCTTGGCCAAGGCCCAAAATGGAGCGCTGACCTTTTGTAGGTGAGCTCTGTGAAAAAGCCCCATGAGCATCTCACAGTGCTCCTGAGGCACTTCCCATGTCCTGCTCCAGCAGAACTGAGAAGCACAGCCAGCTCCAGCAGGATAGCACAGCCCACCATTAAGCATCTCATGGCCAGAGGCAGAAGGTGCCTCCATTTGTTGGCCAGAAGCAGTGCAATAGCTGTTTGGTATTGTCACGGACTAATGTCCTCTCCCAACACCATGTCAGCTCCTAAGCCAGCCACCTCTCTGTGCCTGTTTGGCTGTAGTCTTTCTGCTGTGACCTTTTTGCTTCAACCTGTCACAATCGGAGAGCTTCATGCTGATCCTTCAACGTGGGCCATACTATCATGGCCTTCATTTGCAAGTAGGCAGCAATCGTCCTCTGGGGTTGTGGTGGAGTTCATTCAGTTATCTTTTTAACATGTAGTGGATGGCTCCATCTGGAGCCCATCCAGACTAAGGATGTCATGTTAAGAGCTGTTATGAACACAAACTCCTCCCTCGTAGATACCTACATGTGAGCAGATGAGCCACCACTGTAGGCAGTAGACTATGGATACCAAACCATTGGAGAAGGTCTCTAGAATAGGGGTGCTGCTTGTGGACACCGCTCAGCAGACTGGATGATTTTAAAGCACTGTTTTGTGGGGGGAAAGGCTTGATACCTTGTGTTTTGTTTCATTTTCTGTCCCCTTTTTGCCACTGAGCTTCAGAGAATGAGCAGTCTGGAAGGTCAACACTTGTCTCTCACTGCTCCCTTACACATATAAAGCAGTAAGACCAGCAAATTTCATCTGTGCCTCTCTGCTTCCACCTTTCAATGTTGGAGGAAGAAGAGAAAGATCATGGAGAGGAGAAGGAAGAATAGAAGAAAAAAAGAGTGAGAAACCCAGGGGTCAGCATGCCCTGCCAGGGGATTTTATGCACAGGACACCATACAACCTCTTCTTTGTGGTGTCTGGAGGAAGGCTTGGCCTCTGTTGCCAGCAGATCCCATTCTCCCCTCTGCCCAGCTTGCCAGGATGGGATTCACCCAGTGGCTTTTTGCCTCTCTCCCTCCTGTCCAGTTTCCCAATCATCACATTTTCTCCAGTCCCTTGTCTGTCTTGTTCCACAACAAGCTCCAGCCTTGCACCGATAATGTCCAGTTCAAGGTTTTTAGGGCTGCAAAGACTAGTCCCAGCAGATCTCCCCTTTACCTTCCATACCTCAGTCTTCCCTCCAGGCCTTGGCTGTCCAAGCATCCCTTGCCCTAGTTTGCATTGGAATTTGCAGCCCGACTAACAGCAGCTGTGCAGTGAGAGGGGACATGTCACCAGTTTTTGAGGTGCTGTGTTTTGCATGGGCAGAAAAGTTTTGCCCCAAAGGCATAAGAAACTCAGGCAGTGGGGATAGTATAATTGCAGATGGTGACAGATTTTGAAAGACAAATATCTCCTCACTGCTCCTGTAAGAATGTCTTCAGCCAAGTCTTGCAGGAACCTCAGTGTCCAACAAGCATAGCCCCCATCCTCTGCATGTCTTAGCAAATTCAGGTCTTGGATTTGCAAAACAAGCCCAGTGACTCATCCCAAGAGCTTGCAAAGGGCTCAGACATGTCCTATATCAGAAAGAAGTCTTCCAGGTTTGGAAAGAAACATTATCCAGCAAGAGGTACTTATCTAGAGTGCTTCTAACATGAAGTGGATTCCACCAGGGTGTAATCTGGGGCCTGTGTGGAAGCACGGGATCTCATAGATCAAGTAAGGCAGTGAGTTTGAAGAGCAAGGCAGGCTGCAAGACTTTGTAGAGGAGAGAATTGCCAAGAGATAATTACCAGGAGCAGGGCTGAATCCATCCCAGTGATAATTACATGAACAGAGTCCAGCTCAGGAGAAATGGGCACTTCACCTCCTACCCCATCTCAGCAGCTGTGTGGGAGCAAGGAGAGCGGTGCAGAGGCAGCAGATCCTCTCCCTGGGGCACTGGGACATGTCAATATGGGTTTCGCCATGATTTGGACCCAGAGCTCCTGATGGTGGAGCCAGGCAGAGGTCCTGGCAGGCAGCCCTCAGCAAGGTGGGCGGCTGGAAGGGTTGAGGCACGTCTCCTTTGGCACTCTGCCTGCTTCCCATCAGAAACGCGGAAAACCGAGCCCTCTCCTCGAAAACTTTTAAATTTTGATGAGTCAGCAAAGGTGTTGGCAGGTTTTGGGACTTGCCTGCAAGTGAATGCTGGTTGATTCTCATCCTCCTCCAGGAGGTCCAGGCTGACCTCAGGCTCTGCTTTCCCCACAAGCACATTTACTCATGTAGGTACTGGCCCAGTGCTTTATGCCCGGATTAAGGCTGGAGCTTTGCAGCAGGACTCTAGGGTTAAAAGCTGTTTCATGCTAATATTGTCCATGTGAGAGATGAAAGTAAGTGCCTCCAGTGGACAGGAAGCTGCCTTTATCACCCAGTGCTGATAGTGAAGAAGGAGGCAGCCACTGCCCCTTTGCCAGCCTGGGAAAAGAGGGAATATCATAGCCTGTTGCCTGTGGGAGTTATGCTCAGAGCCTGTGCCCTGTGCTGCAGGTCTGGGAGCGCAGCAGCCCAGAATATAGAGGGTTGCAAAGACAGGCTGGAGCTACCCACAGCTTCAATAGCAGCCT
>NW_009937485.1:35734-55112 GCF_000696875.1 Nestor notabilis
GTAAGACCACCAACCTCTTGCTACGGCCGCATGTGGGGAGCAGAGGAGGGTGTTTGTGTCAGTGATGCGAGTGGGCAAAGCTGTGCCCGTCAGCTCTCCATGGCTTGTCCATCCCCCTATTTCACCCAGCAAAGCACCAGATGCTTCACCAGGGGAGGAGACCAGCTTCAGCCTTGTGCAAAGGGTACTGTAAGGCAACTGTGCAGAACCAGGGCTGGACAAGATGTTCAAACCCCTGTACCAGAGGACTCACAGAATCGTGGCATGGTTTGTTGGAAGGGACCTTAAAACTCCTCCAGCTCCAACCTCCTGCCACGGGCAGGGACACCTTCCACTAGAGCAGGTTGCTCCAAGCCCCTGTGTCCAACCTGGCCTTGAACACTGCCAGGGATGGGGCAGCCACCGCTTCTCTGGGCACCCTGTGCCAGCACCTCAGCACCCTCACAGGGAAAAGCTTCTGCCCAAGAGCTCATCTCAATCTCCCCTCTGGCAGGTTAAAGCCATTCCCCTTGGCCTGTCCCTCCAGGCCCTTGTCCAAAGCCCCTCTCCAGGTTTCTTATACACCCCCTTTAGGTACTGGGATATTGGTATTGAATACTGGAGTACTTGGTATTGGTATATTGGTATAGTATTGGTATAGGAATATAGTACTGGTATAGGAAGCCCATGTCCATGCTGCCAACACTGTTCCCTGGACCTCAGCATCTTCTGCAGGTGCCTGGGCTGTCCTGGACAAGAAGCACTCCTGACAGTCCTGCTGCTATGCAGAGAAGAGCCCTCCACAGCTCTCCATGGGGCAGAAGAAGGGAAGAGGCAGAACATCCCATTATCCCTGTGTACACTCTCCCCTCCAGTGACAAGTGCTCCCTTCACAACCCCAGCACAAGGTCCTCACACCAGTGAATGCCCAGTATCTTGCCTGGCCAGTCACCTTCAGAATGCTTGGGAGCCTCCAAGCACATCTTGGAATGCTGGGGTGTGGGCTTGGTGCCTGTCCTCGATCTCAGCTGGATGCAGAGGAGCTTTCTTCTGCTTGGTTTTCCATATCCATGCTTCCCCGCGGCCGCTGTGCCCAGCATCTGCTCTGCTCCCCAGCTCTCCCCGCACCGTTCCCACAGTGCATCCAGCCCTTGGCTATCTCCCTGCTTCCAGCGCCATCGCCTGCCACCGCAGCCCGTCCCACCCAGCTCCTCGGCACATCCTGGATGATTAAACCTGGCTGGTGTTGCTGTCTTCCTCCCACACCCATCCCTGGGCATACGCCTTCTGGGGCCACCGAGGGCAGTCCAGCTCCCAGGGCTCTTGGAAAGGGCCTGTCATGGGAGATAAGGCAGCCGCATGCCACTGTGGTGGCAGGGAGGAACAGCCTGGGCAGCTCCAGGAGTTATAAACAGATGCTGAGGCAAGGCTCTGGCTCTGGGACAAACAGCCTGGGCAGCTCCAGGAGTTATAAACAGATGCTGAGGCAAGGCTCTGGCTCTGGGAGGGTCTGGGAAGAGGAGAGGATTTGGTATCTGGCTTCCTGGAGAGCCACAGCCCTAGGGAATCTGCTGAGCCTCCCACGGCAACACCCCAAATAGCACTGAGGGGAAGCAGCTGCCCAGGGATGGGCACAGGGAGGACAAAGCTGCAGCCGGATGGTGGGCTCGGTGCTCAAACTGACATGGGGCTCAGCTGGCCAGGGTGGCCATCGCCTGGTCCGGGCCATGGTGTCCATGCAGGAACTGCCCAGGGTGGCACTGGTCATAGAACCACAGAATGGTTTGGGTTGGAAAAGACCTTAAGATCATATAGTTCCAACTCCCCTGCCATGGGCAGAGACGCCTCACAGTAGACCAGGTCACCCAAGGCTCTGTCCAACCTGGCCTTGAACACAGCCAGGGATGGAGCATTCACCACTTCTCTGGGCAACCTGTTCCAGTGCCTCAACATCCTCACAGAGAAGAACTTGTTCCTTACATCTAACCTGAACTTCCCCTGTTTCAGTTTGAACCCATCACCCCTCGTCCTATCACTAAAGTCCCTGATGAAAAGCCTTTCTCCTGCATCTTTCAGATATTGGCCCACTTCAGATCCTGGAAGGCTGTTATGAGGTCTCCACGCAGATCTTCCTCCCCAGAGGGATGAGGACAAGCAGTGAGACCCCAGCCACACATCTCTCCCAGACCTCGGGATGCTGGTGCACTTCCAGCTCCTTCCAATGGGTGTGCAAACTTGGGGTGCAACAGCAGAGCAAGCAGCATTGCAGAGCTCCACACAGGAGACCAGAGTCACACTGAGAGACGTCTGTGACTCCCCACCACGTGCCAGCTGTGCAGAAAACCTGTCCTTTCGCCTTTATTTTGTTCCCTTTATTACCCAACAGCACAAGAATTCAGAAAACTCAGGAAATTAAAGTGAGGTCGACATTACAGAAAGCCAGGGTTCCCCTCGAGCCCTGCCTGAGGATCTCCACTCTGCTGCTCCAGGCACCAGCCTCTGCAACCAGGTTGCTGATGCAGAGGATAATTTCACAACATTTAATTAAAAGTGGGACAGGTAGGGGACTTGCAACAATTTATGCTGTGGGCTCTTGCCTCCCCCTCCTTCTTTCTGGTTCTGGGAAAAAGAGTGGCAGGAATTTGCATTTCATGAAGAAAGCATTTTGCTCAGTTTTTCCCCCTAGAAACTCTGGGAAGGTCGAAATGGGGCCACCTGGGTGAGTCGAACTGATTCAAGGATTCAACAAGGAATAAGGGGATGCTGCATGTTGTGTCTTCACAGCTCTGTGACAAGGAGGGAGAATCTGTCCTTCAAGGCTCCCTTTAGTCAAAATATTGATTAGGCCACTGCAGTTCACAGAAACCTCAGATAAAGCAGCCTGGAAAGGTCCAGTTCCTTACATGTACCTTAGATTTCATCCCCTTCTGCTCACCAATGTCTTGCCTCCCTTGTCATCATCTGGTCTCCCAGCCTAAACAAGGACTGAAATGCAAATGCAAACATCCACTCGGGTGTGGGGGGGACAGATGAAGAGAATGGAGCAGAGCAGCAGCTCCCAGACCATCTGCTCAGTGATAGTGGGGCCAGGCGGGATGGCAGCCAAGGTCAGCTTGTTCCCTCTGCAGGTTGTCTCCAGTGAGCCCTTCACCTGCATCTCCAGGCTGGGTTCTCCCTCCCTCCTTCCCTTCCAGTCTTGCACTGACAATGTGGTACCCAGAAGCCATCAGGATGGTCCCTCCCGAGGTTTTTCAGCACAAGAGGCTGCAAGTTTTCCATCTGCATCCGTGCCCATGCCATTGTCTTTTATTCCATTGCCAGATCACTTTACAGATTTATTCTGTCTTCACATGTTACAGCACTTTCTGCTTCCCAGGTTTCTTCCTCCACATCCCTTCTGCAGGCTCACACCATCCTACCAGCACATAGTGGCATTGCCAGCCTGTATGAGCTTCTCTTCACTCTTAAAACATTACCTTGCATGCATTATCTTGAGGGGAAAAACACTCATTTGGAGAGTAAGTGCTTAGTAGTTGAACAGACAAATGTGGCCAGGAAATATAGGACCTTGAAGGCAGCTACAAGCTACCGTGGGCTTGACTGATGGTAAAGGCAGGTTACAATGTCACAGGGGGAGATTCACCTTAAAGCCTCAAATAGCACTGAAAACGATGCTTTACATGCTCTGCCACAGGTTTTGGTTTATGGCGTGTGGCAACAAGAGGGCTGAGGGTCTGTGGAGGAGCTTTACATGATGGGAAGTCCAACCTCAGGTCACCATCACTGTATTTGAAGGTTTTATGCAGCATCTTCTGTGCCTGGTCCCTGAGCACCAGGCACTTTTCCCATTGAGTAGCTCCGATAAAGCTTTGACATCAGTTTGACTGGACAGGGTATTGGGACATCTAGTCCAGGCCATGCATTGCCTAGAAAGGTTGGACCAGGTGATCCTTGAAGTCCCTTCCAACCTGATATTCTATGATTCTATGATCTCTCCAGCTGCAGAAGATGCCTGGAGAAGCTGCTTTACACTAATGCCGTGTCCCTTTGTATTCAGTGATTCCCAGTGCCCAGAGGTACCTTTCCTGGCACAGCAGTGACCAGGGTGTGTTAGCAGCCAGGTACCTACTACCTGTGACTCTCTGCCCACCAGCATCCTGCTGCAGGGTCTGTGTGAGCACCCTGCTCCTGCGATGCAGTACTGGCTGTAGCCACAGCGCTGGGAAAATGCCCAGTTGCCAGCACAGAGAGTCAGAGGGACCTGGCTGAAACAGGTCACATCTCCTCAAGCAACTGTTCCAGGGTCCCTGTGGTTTCAGGAAAACATCACTTTTCTGGCTCACTCTTGGTTTCCCAAGTTTACAGAACCCCAGACTGGTTTGTATGGGAAGGGACCTTAAAGCTCATCCAGCTCCAACCCCTGCCACGGGCAGGGACACCTTCCACTAGAGCAGGTTGCTCCAAGACCCTGTGTCCAACCTGCCCTTGAACACTGCCAGGGATGGGGCAGCCACAGCTTCTCTGGGCACCCTGTGCCAGTGCCTCAGCACCCTCACAGGGAAGAGCTTCTGCCCAAGAGCTCATCTCAGTCTCCCCTCTGGCAGGTTCAAGCCATTCCCCTTGTCCTGTCCCTACATCCCTTGTCCAAAGCCCCTCTCCAGGTTTCCTGGAGCCCCTTTAGGCACTGGAGCTGCTCTAAGGTGTCCCCTTGAGGAGCCTTCTCTTCTCCAGCTGCCCCAGCCCAGCTCTCTCAGCCTGGCTCCAGAGCAGAGCTGCTCCAGCCCTTGTAGCATCTTCATGGCTGCCTCTGTCCTTGCTCCAGCAGCTCCACATCCCTCTTGTGCTGTTGCCCCAGAGCTGGACCAAAGGTAGTCTTGGGGTCCCTGTTCAGTAGCCACACAGGATGGGGGCACATTCTCATCTCCTCCCAGAGGAGGCTCAGGCACCAGGACTGGCACCATCCCAGCTGCTCTGTGGTGGGATGTCGGTGCTGACACATCCCTCCACACCTCTCCTGGAGCAGGCTGCACACTCGGCTGCAGCACCCGGCGCGGAGAAGTCGAGCCCTAAAGATTTAACAAGAGCACTGGGCTCCATAAGGGGAGCTTTACACTCGGTGCTGCTCAGCCAGCCCTCACAGCTTTCCGCTGCCTTCATACGCTTGCCGGGTAACCAGGCCCTGCTCTCCATGGTGAACAAAAGCCATAAATCATCATCCGGGCGGCAGGCACCCTCCCCACCACAGCCCCGCGCTGCAGCCTCCCGCTGTTAGCCCTGATGAGCTCCCCCTGCACACAGACCACCCCGTGGACCTGCCTCAAGTGCTCCCGAGGGTAACGGGGTGATGTTTGACAGCCCCCACTTCAAACCAGCATCTTATATCATCATGTGCAAGTCAGGACTGGGAGCTCCCTGCAGGCTTTCGTAGAATCATAGAATGAACCAGGTTGGAAAAGACCTTTATGATCAAGTTCAACCGTTCCCCGCACTGCCAAGGCCACCACTGACCCCTGGCACTGAGGGTCTCTTCTACACGGTGTGTGAACACTTGCAGGGATGGTGACTCCAGCCCTGCCCTGGGCAGCCTGTTCCAATGCCTGAGCACCCTCTGGGCAAGGAATTGTTCCTCAGCTCCAGCTAAACCTGCCCTGGGGCAGCTTGAGGCCGTTTCCTCTTGTCCCATCCCTTGTTCCTTGGGAGCAGAGACCAGCCCCCTCCTGGCTCCATCCTCCTGTCAGGCAGTTGCAGAGAGCGATCAGGTCCCCCCTGAGCCTTCTCTTCTCCACACTAAACCCCCCAGGTCCCTCAGCCCTTCCCCATCACACTTGTGCTCCAGGCCCTGCTCCAGCTCCATTCCCTTCTCTGGCCCCGCTCCAACACCTCAATGTCTCTCTTGCAGTGAGGGGCCCAGAACTGACACAGGATTCGAGGTGCAGCCTCCCCAGTGCCCAGTGCAGGGGGACAGTCCCTGCCCTGGCCCTGCGGCCGCTCTGTGTCTGACCCAGGCCAGGATGATGCTGGCACCTGCAAGGCACTGTGTGACCCAGCACAAGCACCACAGACCTCTCCTGGACCCAGAGAGATGCAAGAGTCTCCCAGGGACCCTGGTGCCAGCCCAGCCTGTCCCCACCTTGGCACCAGCTTTGCTCCCCGTGGTCCTCATATAATCTTACCCATCCCAGAGAGCACCCTGTGGTTCCCCAGCATCCCCGAGCCCCCCAACACACTGTCTGCTCTTGCAAAAGCACCCACCCTGGGGTTCACTTTGGAGGGATCCCCTAGATCTTCCTGGTCACGGTGTGGAGCTGAGGGGTGGGAGCATTGGTGGAGGTGCCTTCACTCCCATGGGGCCCCAGGGATCCGGAGGAGCCCAAGCCTGATCAGCGGGTGTCAGTTTGTGTCCTTGGGGCTCTGGCGGGGAAGGGATCAGCTGCAGTAATTGAGGCAGGAGGAATGAGAGGTATGAGATGCAGGGCGGGGGGTGCCGGGGGATAAGCCCGACCCAGAGCCCACGGTGATTTCCCAAACGCAGCCTCCTCCCGAGCCTTACAAAGCCCAGGAAGAGCCTCCCAAGAACAACCAGCCCTTTGAGAAACCTAAACCACTTTCTCCAACACCTCTGAACTCTGTCAGGAACATCCTTCGTCAGAAAGCTGCAAGTGCCAAGCGGTTTCCCCTCGAGGGCAAATCTCCCTGGTGCTGTCAGGAGCAAAGCCGCCCGGGTTCACGTTGCTGCTTAAGGTGAATGTGTGGTGTGTTTTACCAACTAATTGTGAAATTGCAGGCTGCTCCAGAGGCAAAGGAGAAGCATTTTATTGTGAGCAGAAGAATTAATCATACCTGGGGCAGTACAGATGTCAGCAAAAAACAATGCAGAAAGGATTTCTCAGGAAGATTGCTTGACATGAATAGGAAGGGTTTTTTCAGGTCTTTTTAGATATGAAAGGAAGATTCTCGGTGGCTGCTGTGACCCCTGGTTTTGCCCTGGCTTTCTAGATCTAAGAGGAGGATGCCTGTGCTGAATCTGCAAAGCCATAAGTGGAAGCAGTTTTATCCAAGAAATGGAAACTCCCCCAAGTCAAGGCGTCTGCTGTAGCACTAATTCATGACATGTCCTGTATAGTTTATGGCAGAGATTAAACAATACAAAGGATAAAACATTTCAAAAATGGTATTTAACTGGGAAAACAAGAACAGACTAGACTCCAACCCTCCACTTGTGCAATGCTGAGCTGTTGAGCTCTTAGTCCCACTCAAGGAAATACCTCTGGCTGCTGTTTGCATATGTGCAACACAGCATTTCGTCACACCTTTATGTTTGTTGCAGAGAGAATCCCCTAGGTAACGTGGCCACCCCCTTTTCCTCCCTTTGTGCATTTTTCTCTGCCTGGGACTCATTACCTTGATCCCAGGGGATATGCTTTCCCATGGCTGTTTCCCATTTGAGGCTACATATGTGTGCACTGAGGAGTGGAAGAAGAGAGGGATTTGGTCGTCTGGTTCACTGCAGCCTTTCCCTGTATTTTAAAAAGATATTGGTTTAAAATATGCAAAGCACAGATTTATATCCTGGCTCTGAGCTTGCCTCCATCAGCCAGGACCACTATGTAAGGCAGAGAGGGCAGTGGCAAGGCTGAGTTGTAGCGCAAGGGATGCAGCATCTTAGTGGCAGCTCTGGGACTATTGGTGCAGTCAGGGAGAGAAAGAAGAAATGTTGCTAAGTGCAAGGATAGAGGTTAAAAAACAAGAAAGTCTGAAGCGTCTTGTGTGAAACCAAGCTACATATGTGGTAGGTGAGGAGAAAAAGGGAGAGGATGGAGGCAATGCTGCATGGGCTTGTATGTAGAACTAGGAGAAGGATGTTTCCTGATGTGGGATATCACCTATTTGGTGATAGATTTCCAAAGTCTGCCATCAAAACTCTCCTCACAGCTCCACTTAGGCTCAGGTGGCCAGGAACCTGGAACTGAGAAAAAGAGACCCTCGTCTTCTCCATGCCTTCCTCAGCTGTGTCTCCACACATGCCCAGCATCAGTGTTATCCTGCACATAGGCTTGTCCTCAGCAAATGAAAGGCAATAACAAAGCGAAGAGAATGGAGAGCATAGACAAAAGCAATGGCAGGACATGTTAGGGACACAGGACTCCTCCAGAGATGCGCCAGGACCAGCAGGTGAAGATGGTGAACACTGCATGGTGATGAAGTTGTATTTCCTCCTCCAAGTTTTCCTACCAAGCATCAGTTTTGCCTTTTAGGAAGCTCTGCCCATGCTCTGTGTGCTTGGGATGGAGATACCAAAGTCAGCCCAAACTCTGGAGGAGATACGATCATGAGAAGTCTGGCCTTTCCCTATTTATTATCCCTACTTGCCACATCCGGATGACACAAGTTCATGGTGATGTCGTTTACCTGCACGTGCTCCCATACCAACACCGATGACATCAGTCTGGGGATTTGCACAGGGGACCCACTACCAGGAAATGACTTCTCTTTAAACACGAGGAAAATTCGGTGCAGCCTTTGTAGCTTCTAGTCCAACAAGCCTGTAATATTCGCAGGAATGAGACTCAAATTTCTAATTATTGGCTGAGTTATTTGTAGCTTCATATATTTTAAGGCCAGGAGGGACCATCATCTAGTCTGGCCTCTTTAAATGGAAAGCTCCACAGCCATCAACCAATTCCCTGAGCTTCGTTACAGTAATGAGCTCAGGAGTCCTGCCATCTCGTCTCCGGCTCTAACTGCTGGACCCCGCCATGCCAAACACAGCTGCTCAAATCTGCTTCCAGCTCCAAAGGGAAGTCTAGGAGTTCCTCCTGAATAGGTAATAAATCAAATACCAATGTCCATGGCGATGGGGAAGGGTGACACGTGCTGCCTCAGCCTGCCCAATGGGGATCTCCCATCCTGGGTGCCTTGCCCAGGAGCAAGCACCAGCAAGGATCCAGCCAGCCAGCAGGATGGGATGGAGGGAGTCACTTTGCAGTGATGTCGTTTCCCCCATGGATGGGTTATTTTGGGGAAGGGAGAGGAAACAATACAGCAACTGCTCTCCTCCTCCGTGCCTCCTGCCGTCAGGGGCAGGTGCTGAAAGACCAGCCAGCACCCTCAGCACAGGCTGCACTAACACTAACCACCTTCACAGCGTGAAGGAAGGTGGCCTCCAACTGCTGCCACCGAGGCTGGGAGAGACAGCCCAGCTCCATAGGAAACCACTGGCATGGGGCAAGGGCAAGAAGAGCTCCCTGAACTAGAACATGCCCAGGACGAGGGCTGGGACCTGTTGGGATGAGCCAGCCATCTTGCCCTGCTGCACCTCGCCCAGCTCCAGGCTGGGACCCCCCTGGGCAGCAGGAGCTCAAAGACCAGATTGGACATAAAATGGAGAGGGGCCCTGGGATGGGAGAAATGCTGTGGCAGATACTCAGGAGCAGGACAGCCCCACACCCTTAGGATGCTCCAGGAGCCATAAGCCAACTGCAGAAACTCATGTTCACACAGATGGGGAAAGCTTGGCGGACAGGACACTATCAGTCTTGTTAGACTGTCATTCACACCTTCTTCCACCCCTCTTACCACTGTAGCACTTTGCTTTTTCAGAGGCATTAGCAGCTCAAGGGAGCACCTTGGGTCTTCTCTGGTTCCCATTCAGGCCTCCATTTTGTATGATGAAACAAACATCACTGTGGTAGCTTATGGCCACCAGTAGCAACCACAGCTATGGGCAGATGGATGGGATGGGGTGGGGTGGGATGGGGCCACTCACCTCATGACCAGTTCACAGAGGAAGAAGCAAGAAGGAGGTGCTCCAAGTCGTTAGTCATGATGCTAACAACAGCCTGTGTCTGCATCATGACAGCTGGAAAGAGGCAGAGATGCACAAGGCGGCAAAACCAGAGCTATGGACATGTTCCCTGGAGGCAGCAATAAGCAGTATCAGCAGAAGAGCACTCATCCCATCAATCAGCAAGGCTTCACCAGGCACCATGGGCACGTCCCACACACCAGCTTGGACCGGGCTGGCTGTGACACCCCTGTGAGTCACTGCCCCGGGGTCCACCTGGTGGGATGAGTTGGCTGCTGGTCACACTGCGCAGCACAAGTTGCTTACTTGCATTGTCAGGGCTACCACCGATCCTTCCCCGCTGCCATGGTGTTTGTGGTGATAACAGAGGCAGCTCAAGACTTCTTCTTCCTGCAGGCAAGAGGCAGTTTACCAGGATCTGGGGAGAAGAAGGGCAGGGCTAGAGGTGTGGTGGAGAAACCATGGGAGCTCTCATTACCCATGCCTTGAATTGGACCAGCCATCACCCTGTGTGCCCTTGGATGTGCCCGTCATCTCTTTAGGTGCCAAGCACAGAGACAGGGCATGACAGATGAGTTGGCATGAAGGTACGGTGAGAGACCTGCTGCTCATCCCATACCTTCTGCTGCTCAGGGTGACTCAGCTCCTACCACAGGAGCCTGAACAAGCAGACTCACGTGGTGAGCAGAGCCCTGCAAAACCCAGCCCAGTCCCTTCAGGGCTCAGTAAGGAGCATTCCCATGGACAGGGTTTCAGTGTGGAGATGGGAGATACAGGCAGGCAGGGGTGTCTCCCAGCCTGCCCCCCCTCAGAGGCTGACAGAGCCCATTACAAGGGCTGGAAAGTCTGTAGCACCCCTTATCCACCCATCCAAGTAGCAATGGGCAGCAGGGGCAGGAGTCTACAACTGTGCAAAGACCTGCTGTTCTCAGCAGCACTGTGTAATACTCTGGGCGGGGGGGGTGAAGACTTGGGGGGACAGGACAGCAGGTCTAAGCCTCCCCATGCTCTCTGTTACCTGAGGAAACCATCCTACTTCCATCATCTGGGGGACCAGAAGCCTTGCTTTTACAGAGGAATATGCAGTGCAAGACGAGGGCTGGGACAGAGATACACAAACAGAGGTATGTAAAAGGCCCAGCTCCTGGAGCCCTGATGAATAAGTGTGAAGTGTGGCCCTACACTGGTCCTGCCAGGCACTGTCTCACCAGTCTTTATGCTCAGATGCTGCTTTTCTGTAGCAGGGAACATCAAAATGTGGGAACTGAGACTCAGTGGCACACGAGGCTGGACTTTGAGGGCATCTCATGACAGCATCACTTTGCACCAGCATCCTTGATGAGCCTAGCTCTCCTCACATGAGTGTTCATCTAAGGCTCAGCCAGATGAGCTCTCTCTGTTTGAAGGGAACACGGATGCTTGTCCAAGCCCACTGTCCATGGCCTTGAGCCCAAGAACATGAAACAGGATGGGTAAAATGGTGGAGAAAGGAGCACAGGGAGCTTTGTACCCTGCCAGACATGAAGCATGGCTGGACCTTCTCCTGCAAAGTACAACCAACCATACCCCATGCTTCTCCCCACAACTACACAGAGACCTGAGTCCCAACCAGGATTTGCTGCCCAGCAACAGGACGAGCAGGGCATTGAGGGGAGCTGGTCTCGCCTGGCCTGGGACCCAGGGCAGTGGGGAAGGAGCTGCCTTCTCCACCCTGAGCACACACAAAGGGTGGGCAGTCACCTAATTGCCTACCCATGGGAAAGAGGAGACTTGCTCTCTGGAAACAGAGGGGCTGGGCAGTCTCAGGCAGCCGAGTGACTTATTGCAGGCTCCTGGGGTGATAAATTGTGGGTAATTGTGGGCAGGTGACAAAGGCAGACTAAGGGAAAGGGAGTGGGGACATTCACTGCCCTGGCAGCTGCTGCCCAGCCCAGCCCCCTCCTGTCACTGCTCCTTTCAGCCCATGTGAATTGTGCAGCGTTTTCCAAACCTGCTGAATCCCCCTCTCAAGGCTCCTCTCCCCCTCCTGCCCCTTCCCTTCCCGCTCCCTCTTTGCTGCCTGCTCTCCTTTCTTTGGGGTGGGAGGTCCTGGTGGGTGGCTCTGCCAGCCATGGGCTCATGCTGTGGGGCAGCTCTATGGTGCCATGGCACCCACAGGATGCTTCTCCATCCCCCTGAGATGCACGTATTTTCTCCAGGTCCTGCTTCCAGCCCTGATGCGGCGGGCTCCATGGGTAGAAGGACCAGTGCCATGTTCTGGCTACCTTCAGCATCCCACTGAAGGAAGCAGCAGGTAGGGCATCCCTGGGGTAGCTCCAGACCTGAGAAAGGGACAAGGGCCCTTTGATGCACACCTTACTCTGGTGTCACGGCACGGCAGGGTTAAGTTGAAAACAGCCTGTGGGGGGAGAATGTAAGGGTTAAGCAAGTAGTGAAAGACCAGGGGGTAGCAGGTACCCACCAGTCCCCGTTGGACCCTCCAGGAATGACCAGGACCTTATCCTACACTTCTGGTATTTCTTTCATCCTTTCTACATGCATGTGCCCTAGTGAGCTAGAAAACCAGACACTGACACGGAAACACCCTGTCATCAGAGTTTTCATTGCATTGCCAAGCCTTGGCTTTCTGGAGAGCCCTCTGGGAAGGGCCAGATTAGAGCTTACCAGAGCCTGGAAGAAAGCATCTCGCAGATGGGAGAGTGAGTGTGATGACCATTAGGAGAGGGTGTATAATACATAGGACAACATTAAGCAAGGTTTCTGCAAGAGTCCAGTGCTCCTGTGGGGTCTGCAGTCCTTTGAACAGGTTGGGTGGGTCAAGCAGGGCAGATACTTCATACCCAACCCACTTCAGGCTGCTTTCATCGACATGTATCTCTATATATTCGTGAGGGGTGTCCTTAATTTCTCTGTGTTTGAAGACAATATTCTGCATTTCTCCACTTCTCACTTCCCCTTGGACAGCCCCACTCACACTTGCCTGCGTCTTCCTTCACAGCTTGTCAGAAGATGATACCCACCCTGGAAAAGCAGTCTAAAATCAAGCCTTATCAGGCAGCTGAAATTTAGCAAGTGATATGCTATGCAAAAGAGCTAGAATTAACTCTTCCTTTCACTCTACAGGGGCTGCTCTGCTTCACACGCCCATCATCCACCCTCACTGACCATTTGAACTCAGTCAATAATCTGATAACAATTAGTTGGAGAGAAGCAGCTGGCAAACATCAACTACTTGTAACCATGCACCAACTGGATTTATCACATACTTGGAAATTATGAGTATTTGCCTGCAAATTCACCATTTCCATTTCACTCAGCCACAAATGCCCAAAAGCTAAAAGCCCATATCTAAGTATCTCTCAGCTCCTTTTATAGATGCTGGTGACCTCTTCTAACTATCTGCTTTGGGATGAGCTGAATCACCCTATGGAGGGCTATATCCCTTACTTCTGACTTGCAGAAGTCTGTGGTGAAGACCTGGAGCCACCAAACTATCCTGTGAAAAGCAAGCACTCACTGGGTGATGGAGCTTTTCCCCAAGATTTCAGCTTTTAGTAGCTGCTTGCAAGAGGCTGGATGTAGACATGTCTCTGGGAGATCAGACCTGCTTCCAGGTTTAACCCAACGCACTGAACCTTGGGGTACAGCACTAGTTACTGGCCTCCAAGCAGACTTTGTTTCACTCATCAGCACCCATGGGCCTGGCCATTCAGCCCATTTGCAATCCACATCTCTCTCTGCTCATCCAGCCCATACATCCACAGCTTGTCTGTGAGGATCTTGAGGGACACAGCATCAAAGGCCTTACTGAAGTGCAGGAAGACAATGTCCACTGCTCTCCCTTCATCTACTAGGCCAGTCTTTTCATGGTAGTTTATCATGTTGATCGAGCAAGACTTCCCTTTTATGAAGTCATGCAGACTACTCCTGATGATTTTCCTATCCATCATGTGCCTGATCTGTGTCCTTTGTAACCAGGTCCCCTATCTTGTTGAGCAATGAACCCACTTTCCATGGTGTTCTTTCTGTCACCTGCATACTTAGAGAAGCCCATCTTGTTGTCTTTGACAACCCCAGCCACATTCAGTTCCAGCTGGACTTTAGCTTTCCTAACTTCAACCCTGGAAGCTCAGACAATGTTTCTGCATTCTTCATAGTTATTCATCCTTACTTTAACACTCTGTATGCTTCCATTTTGTGTTTGAGTTTGGCTAGGAGCTCTTTGTCCATCCATGCAGACCTCCTGGCAATTTTGCCTGACTTAGTATCTGTTGGGAGGTAAGTCTCTTCAGCTCACAAAAGAAACTCAAAGAAATTTATCCATCACAAATATTTCTTAGTCCCAGTATCTCTATATATTCCAGACAATTTCCTTCCAAGGCTGGATGTGATTGAATCAAGCAAAGACAAGATTTAAGCCTGCCCAAGCTAACAGGATGCAGGTAAGACTACATCCCCACCACACAACATGTGGCAGCAGGAGCTGAGCCATCTTCAAATGCAGCTCAATGCCTCCCAGGAGAAAGCCTCCCCACATAAAGGCATCTCTGTGCACCACTCAAAAGCTGCATGGGCAACCACAGTACAAGATGGGAAGACACTCGTGTGATCAAAAATGATCAAATCTGAACTCAAGATGAAATGGATAAGCTTATAGATGAGCTGTGCCCAAGTGTGTGCAGTTGACTTAGGGTACCTCCAATAACCTTGGCATGATAAAGCTCATGAGAGATGCATGACCTCAACAGTTCATCTGCAAGATTCTCGATTTGCCGAGTCCGTTAGAGAGCCCTCTGATTTGGGCGTCTGTATGATTATGCAGCAGTGCTGCCTGTAGGCATGCTTGTCTGCCCAGATGTCTTGGAGCTCACCAGGACCAATACGAGTGCTATTGTAAGGCAGAAATCCAGTGTATGCTCAGACAGTTTCAAGCTGCTGAAGCTTCATTAAAATACCAGTTCAGATTTAAGCAGGTACCAATCTTCTGGGAAGCATCTGATCTCCCTGCCATTTTGCAGTCCCTCATTTTGCATAATGAGGGACTCACTCACTACCTTCCATACCCAGGTAAGGACCTTGTCCCAGCACTAGACTGTGATGAAAGAGGGGAGCTGTACCCGTCTGATGAGGACACTGTGCACATCCTAATGATGGAGACTGACTGACCAGCACCCCTCAGAAGCAACCAGAGGTCCAGTCAACACAGAAACCTAATTAAATGTGACCAGGAGGTAGCTCTACCCACATCACTTCCATCACCCTCTGCCCAGAGAAATGGGTTCATTAAGGCAAAGGCCCATCTGAAGCTGTTTGGCAGCCCAGGCAAAATGGTATTAACTCATTGCCTTACATCACTTGTGTTGAGTCTCAGCCCAAGCAGGTGCCTCCACACTCCTATTCCAGTAAAGCCACAGCTTTGCCACCCATCCCACACAGCTGCAGTCCCCACTTGGGCCAGCAAAGTCCTGCTCTGAAAGGCCACAGTGTCCCTGTGGCACTGCCCTGTCCCCAGGGTGGTGTGGGAGGAGGATGTCCATTTCCAGCAGCAGCTTGCTGGCCCAAGGCACTGCTGCACCAAGCACAGGCTGCGCAGATTAGATATTGATGGGACGTGCCCTCGCCCAGGGCAGTCAAACCAGACAGGCTCAGCGTGCAGGGTTCGCTGGGGTTGTCAAGGCTGGTGCTGCCAGCGTTGCCCCATGCTGGTTTGCAGGGGCTCCATCTACTCTCTGCAGGCAAAGAGCAGAAAGTGCTGCTGAAGAGATGTGTGAGGAGGCTCCAAGCAATGTTTCATGTCAGTGCTCACCCCCACGTCTGCTCTGGAAGGAGCTGCTGTCCCTTTCAGGCTCTTCCAGGCACCACCAGCATTGGCTAGAGCTGACCCCTGGGACTGTGGTTTGAGTTATCATGATGCACTCCTGCACTGCCAGCTGCCGCTGATCCAGTGGCAGGAACTGTTTGGTGTGAAAGGACAGGGTGAAGAAGAGCATGGTTTGACTTGAGAGCATATATCAGCCTTTTCCCCAAGTCCTGTGTGAGGGTTTTCTCACCACTGTATTTCTCTTCTCACTGTGCAGACCTGATACCTTCACTTCCCTCCCTCCTACCTCCCTGAGCAAGGCCAGGAGCTAGGAGCTAGTAGTCAAAAAGCCACACTGACCACTGGCAGAGCCTGAAGGAGAGAGGAGAGGAGAGGAGAGGAGAGGAGAGGAGAGGAGAGGACTTCCTGCTCTGTTTCCATGGCTCCGCCCCCCGCTTTTCTCCCGGCTCGTCTCCCCGTTTAACTACCTGCATTGCTTCCTGGAGGTTGTGGGGACTCAGCAAAAGTCCTTCCTGGGAGTTCAAGCACTACAGGAGGCACCCGCCTTGTCTGGCTCTGCTCCCTGCAGCACCATGCTGGGGTCACGGTGGGTTTAAACATAAACAGGGGAAGTTCAGGTTAGATATAAGGAACAAGTTCTTCCCTGTGAGGGTGCTGAGGCGCTGGAATAGGTTGCCCAGGGAAGTGCTGAATGCTCCATCCCTGGAAGTGTTTAAGACCAGGCTGGGCCGGGCTTAGGAGGCACGGGCCTGGACTGGTCTTAGGAGACATGGTCTAGTGTGAGGTGTCCCTGCCCATGGCAGGGGGGTGGAACTGGATGATCTCAAGGTCCTTTCCAACACAAACCAGTCTATGAGTCATTCTGTGATTCATCCCAGCCAGCACCAGGATGCAAGAGGATCCAAACCCGGCTCTGCAGGCAGCCCTGGGTGCATGTGTGTCTGTCTGCCCCTCTGCTTTGAAAGGAGTCTCCCCAGGAGCAGGCAGGCCAGCCGCCCGCTGCAATGGTTCTGGTGCATTACACAGCGTGAAAGCACACAGCTGCACGCATTGTCCGGCAGCTGTTCCCACATCCTGGTGCTCCAGCAGTGCCGCCGGAGCAGTGCGAGGCCACGGCGATGGTGGGACCATGGCTCTGCCACCCAGAGATGGTGACACAGCCAGGGCTGGAGATGCACCTCCAAGTGGGGTCTGTTCCTATTCTTTCATCTGCAGCATCTCAACGCTTCCCAGCGGTGCAATAGATGACATAGTAGAAACCTGCCCCATGTGCCACGTTCCCACCCCTATCCTTTGACCAGGTCCCAGGCAGGACAGTCACAAACCCCTCACCCGATCTGGCACCTCAAAAGCATCCCAGGCCCTCGTGGTGAGGGTGGAAGGAGGGTGGATGGAGGAAGTGCCTGCACTCACCATCCCCTCCTGCTTGAAGATACTGGGAGATGCTTCGCTGGGACCCACCGTCGTGTGTGGCATCAGCCCAGCGCTGCGGGCACTCGGTGTGGGATCGGCAGTGCACAGTAGCACCGTGCGGGGGGCCTGGGGCGGGATGGAGCTGGCCAGAGGAGGAGGCACAGTGCATTTCCCAGACCCACGCTGCCAGCGGAGCTGCTGTTGAGGTCCAGCCAAAACCTGAAGCAGCCTTCCGCAGCTGGGAGCGCGCAGCTCCCGTCCTCCCTCCCCAACACCCGGCTGCAGCTGCCTTTCCCGACACTGAAGGGCGCTCTCTGAAGCCCCGGCTGCTGCTGTGCTGCTGGAGGATGACAAAAGGGATCAGAAACCACCATCCAGCTCCCACAGAGCCTGTGTGTGACCACACGTACCCGGGGCTAAACCCATGGGAACGACTTGGCAGAGCGGGGCTCTGCAGGCCAGCTTCAGGATGGAGTGTCATCCTTCCAGGAGGTTCTTCAGATGGGAGGAAACTGCCTTAGTGGCCATTTCCTTCAAATCTCCCTTTTCCCTGGAAGCGAGATGCTCCCCAGCAGCTCCCAAAGGGACAGGAGCTGCAGGTCTCTCTCATTGCTTCTTACCCATCAGTTCAACCTGTCACCCCATTTCTTTCCTTGTGTCCCATCTCTGTGATGATGATGGGGGGGTCAAAGGATGAGGTTTGGTGGAAGGGGTTAGAGTGTGGTGGACCACCGCAGGAGAAGACAAGTGATGGAGAGCCCGGGGGAAGGACAGGGAGCAGGAGAGGAGGAGGATGGGGTAGGGGAAGGCTGCATTTTACAACTCACTGCTCCACTAACCCTGCAACTAGAGACACGCTGGCCTGGACAGGACAGACAGCTGGAGGTTAGCAAGCACCTTCTCCTCCCCCAGCCAGGGGACATCAGGGGGGAGGCAGCTGGGGAGCCCTGTCTGTCCCAAAGCCCCAGCCACCCCATGTCATCGATCCTGGGAGCAGCCCACGTGTGGCTGAACCCTGTCACTTCTGTTATGGGGCAGGGTCTGCCAGCCTCCATTCCTCGGCTCAGCCCTCTGGGACACAGAGCACAGAGCAGGGTCTGGCCTCAGGCCGGCTTTCTCTGGGTTCTGCAGGATCAAGGTCCTGCCATTCTGGACAGTCTGGGTTCCAGCATCACCCAGGCCATGGTGCAGTGAGGTGGGAGGTGATGGGTCATGCTACCTCCATGGGGGCTGCACTGTCTGTGGTCCAGGAGATCTCATCCCTGTGGTTCTTGCAGGGGGAAGGCTTCTCCCCATCCAATCCCACCCTGCTGGACTTAACCCACCTACAGCACTCAGTACCAGGGCAAGGTCCTTTCCTGATTCAGAGAGGATGGTGTCCTGGATATCCCCAGGCATCATCCCCAACCCCTGTAGGCTGCTGTGGTCTAGAAGGACAAGAGAGATCAGGTTTAGGACAGAGATCTCCGGTCAGAGATGCTGTGGCGCAGAGAAGAGTCAAAAAGGACATGCTTTTCGCCCTGACATCTTAGAGGTAAATCGAAAAGGGTATTGGACAACACTGGGACCACTGCTGTGACTTGAACTGAATTTGGAGCTTGACTTCATCCCAGCTCAAAAGATGTTGGGGCAAAATCTTTCTGGACATCTATGAAGAAGGAAAATGACCTTTTTTAATTACAAAAATGAACAAATAAATAAATAAATTAAAAACATGGCTGCCCTGGCTCACCCTGTGCATGTTCACAGCATGCTCTGGGGCTAGAGCAGAGCATCCCACCAGTGCTGGTCACACCAACCTCCCAGGCTGCAGCCTTTGGTGAACGTATCTCCATG
This sequence comes from Nestor notabilis, assembly GCF_000696875.1. Lineage (NCBI taxonomy): Eukaryota > Metazoa > Chordata > Aves > Psittaciformes > Psittacidae > Nestor > Nestor notabilis. The sequence continues at coordinate 54,589 of NW_009937485.1, forward strand.
AGACCTTTCTTTTTATTCTTGTTTTCAAACTCAAAACACTTGCTCCAGTGAGCAGCTGAGAATAGCCACATGGGCAGGCTCATGTGGGGACCTTGCCTGGCATTCCCTGGGCATGGGAACCACGGCAGCTTCTCTCCTAGTCTGACACCCAGAATCTGACAGAGGAGCTAATGCTGGTGTCCCTAAGCAGGCAAATAGCTGAAGAACTGAACATGAGGGAAGTTTTGCACCTTGTTCCTTGAATAGCATCTGTAGGAAAACTTGTTCGGAAATTATCCACCAAAGGGAGGCTTCCAAGACATAATCAGATTTTCAACTGAATGCATGCTTTTCATTAAAACATCTGCTTCCAGAGGAAATGTTCAGTGTTTCATCTGAAAAAAAGAAAAAGCATTGAATTCAAAAATGCCACTGCAACATCTCAGAGCAAAGGGAAAGCTGGGTAGATGCTGACATGCAGCTGAAGAGATCAATCCCAAAACACCTGAATGGCAGACACCCCTTCGCAGCTGAATCTGCCCCCC
>NW_009937485.1:55143-61418 GCF_000696875.1 Nestor notabilis
CAGATTGTCATTTTTTTACCAAAATATTCAGACATCCCAAAAAACAAAAGTCCCAAATGTTGTGGACCTGGCAGCGTTGACAGAGGTGGAACTAGGGAACTTCTGTTTGTTGCTCCTATACATGAGGTCACACTGCAAGAACATTTGAAGACACAGTAGCATGGAAATAAGCAAGGCTTGGGGCATCCAGGGAGAGGGAATCACTCAACATCCCAGCTCAACCGTTGCACAAGGCATGACTGGGACCTGGTGCTGAGGTCCCACATCCTCTGCCCCACAACTCAGCAAAAGCTCCCTGGCATGTAAAGCATTAAGTTCAACCCGAAAGCCCGGTGGGGAGCCTGTGACATGGACCAGGAGGACAATCGTGGCTGATAGTACCTGGGGCTTGGCCGGGACATGGGGATGCTGCTCCAGCGACATCCCCAGCAGCCGCCCCAGCAACGCCAGGTTGGACGCCGTGAGATGCGGTTTGCATGGAGTTATTGTTTCATGGGAAACTGGCTGTCTTCCTGCTCTTCATCTGTCAGCAGGATTTTCAGAGAATATGCTCTCAAATATGAAGTGAATGTGGCAGGCTGGGCTGGAGCCCTTTGCTAGAAAACCTGGACCTCAGAGTGTGTCCGGTTTAATCCCAGAGTCTGTGAGAATCAGTGTAAAGTAGCATATCAAGTGAACTTTTCACTCTGTGGCAGGAGGGATTACCACATCCCCTTTGTTTGTTGTGCACTGCGTAACCAAAAACACTTTAACCCTTTCTTGCAGCCCTGCGGCACTAAGTATCCATGAAAATTCCTAGGAAAACTGCAGCTGTTCTGCTCTCCACTGGGTGGGGGGAGATGGGTACACATGGTTTTCCATGAGCCACTACTCCTGGGCTCTCTCTCAGCTAGGGAAATGGGTCCTGCTTTAAATGCATCACCACAAACTCCTTGTGAAGGTTTTGCACCAGGAGGTGAAAGCAGCACCAGCAGCTCCTGACTCATGCGTAGCCCTGGCCTTGCAAAACCTTGTAGGAGGCTCCACCGGTTGCATCTACAAGTGAGTTTTGCAGTTGCAAAGCAGAAGTTTCAGCCCTTTCAGAACCAACACTGCTCACCAGCCCATCATCTTTTACAGCCCAGCATTAGCACAGTTCCAAGGAGAAAAAATACTCAAGAAAATCATGCCAAAATATTAAAGTAAGATCATTTCTATTAGGAAATGTTCCCTGTGGGGAGGCAAATTCTGATGTGAAGCAAATCAGAAAAGTTAGTTTGCTTCTAAGTGAATGAAAACGTAAATGCTGGCCTCTGAAAAGTTTCTTTATTTCTGATAAATCACTGATTTCAGTCCTTCCTCCTTCTTCCTTGGTTCTTTTCCATTTAAAATGCCTCAAAATTTCAGCAGCACCAGGCAAGTCACTGGGTGACAAAGTGTCATGGTTTTAATGGTCCTTTTTCTACTCGATCATTTTCCTGCAGTTGGAGAAAATGGAGGTGAAATAAAATGGGGAAAAGGCAGAGAAGAAAAACTCCAGGACATGAGTCACCTCATTGCCCTCAGCAGCAACTTGAGATGAAAGAGGGAAAACTTCCCATTTCCAGTTTCAAAAGAAACACTTTGAAACGTGAAGTGAAAAGCTGAATTTGAAACAGGACTGGACTTTCCACCTCATCCTGCATTAAAAGCATTAAAAGTACTAAAGAAAACTTTCCTGGTGGGGCACGTTTTCCCTTTAGGAAAAAGCAGCAGCTTCCCAGCGGTCTCAAACTCACTGTGTTGGCCTCACGATGGACTAATTTGCTCCTCAGGATGCAGTTTTGACTCTCTCCATCCTGCATTGCAACCATCACCTCCAGTCACCCCTCACCGTGAGCTCAACAATGACATGCCCCCTTGCTCACAACAAGTCCTCCTTCCAACTCCCTCCTCTGGAGATGCCCACGGGAAAGCAGCTGAGCAGCCCTTTGCTCACCCACTGAAGAAACGATCTTGAAGGCCAGCTCACGTGTAAGTGCTAGAGGAGTTTTCTGGGGGCATTTTCAGTTACTTCGTGTTTGCAGCACAAGGCCACATCCTAATGTTTGCTTTCAGACCAGGCATCAGGCCCAGCCCAGCACCCAAGCTTTCTAGACAGACAGTGAGTATCTCTTGAAGAGAAGTTCAAAACACCTACAAGGGGCACCTGCTTCTCCATGGAGCTTATGTGGAGCTTAAACAGCCTCCAAGGTTGCCTTAAGGCTCCCCGCCCCTGATAGGATGTGCCTTGGACTAGTAGGCACCAGGGGCCAGAGAGAAGGTACCACCATCCAGACAAGTGCCTGCCCTTACATCTTCCCCACCACAACCTGGGTGCAGCGTATGCCTCCAACGTATGAAGAAATCCATCCCTAAGTGGTTCCTAGTCACCTACCTGCTTCCCAGCTTTCCTGAGCCCACATTAGCATCCAAGAGTCTTCCCCACATCTGAACACCTTGCCTAACCCACGGCAGGTGGGTCCTTCTTCTGGAGGACTCAGTGTGTGTCCTTCTCCTAAATAGCAAGGGGACAAAAGGGAATGAGATCCCGATTCAGGCTGTGATTGTGAGGGAGCTGGTGAGGCAGCCCAAGACAGACATGCAGCTGTGGTCTCTGAGAGGTTTAAGCAAGGCTGAACCCACCCTGGCATCAACACTCCACTAACTCTGGTGATCCAAGGAGACGCCGACTCTGATTAGCATCACCGTCTGTCGTGCGTCCCTATGCCCCAGCCCAAGCACTGCTGACCAGGCTCCAGAGGTTCTTTCTCTCAGTGGGGAATGCAGGTGGTGGCAGCTCAGCCATTTCCACTGAAGGCTACTTGCACTGAAGTGATACCAAGCCCAGATGTCTTCATGGGTCCTTGTAGTTGGTGCCTGCTCAGGCTGTGATGAAACTCCTAAGAAAGGATTTGAGCCTCAGATGCTGATTCTGGAGAACCACTTCCATGGTGTAGATTTCAGTGGGAACCAGCATGTCTGATGGTCTCAAGAAGGACTCAAGGAAGAATGGCAGAAGAGAGAAATTACCTGACCCACAGATTACAACGTGAGCAGGCTGACCTTGCGGAGATGACCCAGTATTTGGTACAGGGCACGTGGGGAGGGTGATGAGGCTATGATGGGCAGGCTGTGAGCACACATGTGAGTTTACATGAGTGAGATGCACATGAATGGGGAGGAGTGCAGACATAGAATCATAGAAAGATCTGGGTTGTAAAGATCATCTAGTTCTAACTCCCGTGCCATGAGCAGGGACACCTCACACTAGACCGTGTTGCCCAAGGCTCTGTCCAACCTGGCCTTGGCCATGCCCAAGCCTGGAGGGGTATATATGATAGAGAACACGTGCATGGAAGCACGTATCAGTGAGTTGCACACAAAGCATGTTAGGCCATGGGGACAGATGTGCAAGAAGTGCACAGAACCCCAGTCATTTGGGTGGGCTCTATGTGAGGCATTGCATATATGCCTTAAGGATATAGGGGTGTGGGATGTGCCTGGAGAGGCATGTGTCCAAGAGGGTTGTGGCAGTGTGAGCTCATCAGGCAGGACATGAACGCACACGAGTGAGCTGTGTGTATGGGAGCACACACGTGAGGGCAGGGTGGGGAGAGGAAGAGGATGCCGCACACAGATAGCGCTCGGAGACATTGTGGATTACTGCTGCTAATACCTCTGGTAAGTACAGAAGTCTGCTGGCTGGGAGCGGGAGCTGAAAGCTGAGCCCCTTGTTATGTTTCCCTGTTCCCGCCTGCACTAATCCCTTTGAGCCCCAGGAAAAAACTGCAGAGAAATCAAACGGGCTGTTCATGCCGCCCCAGCGTCCCCGGGATTAATTAATTTGGGATTTGTGGGGAGTCACAAGGTCACGCTCCCCCCACTGGCAGAGCTGGCTCAGCAAGGCAGTGGCTCTGAGCCTCCCATCTGGGGGCAATGCCCCATCACACCGTGGGCTGGGCAAAGTCCCTTAGATGGTCACCCTGGGAAGGCGTTGGGCAATGGGCAGGGGTGCCAGGGCATGGAAAAGCACCAGTATGGGGGGACTGACAGGCAAGAAGCGTGTCCAGAGAGTGTCTTGGATACCAGATTCCCAGATCCCCCCGTTGGTGGTTAGTAAATGATTCAGAAATTTGTTTTCAGGGAGCAATTGAGCTTACGATGTGGGTTTTCTGAGTGTTTGCCTAGGAAAGCTCATTCTCAGGAGAGCTCGTTGGCGCAACTGCATTTCAAACTGTAATTGAATATTTGTGGTCATTTGTTTGGGCGGTATCTGCCCAGCATTTACAAGGAGAGTTCATTCATTCCCACCCAAAAGTGCTTTGGGATCCAGGACCAGCATTTGTCCCAGCTGTGTTGAGGATTATGCTCAGATCTGGATGCTTTGCAGCCTCTTGTTACCAGGAAAGCACAGACGTATGAGCCCTGAGCCCACGGCCATGAAGGGCCCATGAAGGAAGGAAAAGAAGGTGATTTCAAGCACCTGCAAAGAGAATTGAGAAGCCTTGGACCTTCCTTTGGTGCCAGGGTTGGAGGAGTCATTAACTCAGCCCTTCAGCTACTGACACCCAAATGAAGAGCACAGAAGAATATCATGAACAGTAACCAAACCTGGTCCAGCATCCAGACCTGCTCCTCACCCCCTAGTGAGCAGCTCTTTGCCTCAGTAGCACTGAATCCCTCACGTACAGTTTTGAAGCTGTTCAAATCAGGTTGCAGGACCCTGTCTTATGCCAGCCTGCTGCGGTAAATTCCTCCCGAAGCTTTAGAGACCATGAAGTAAACGGGCTTCCCCAGTCACTGGCTGGTGCTGCCAGAATGAAGAGCTCTGCACAAACCTGGACCTTATCTCCCCCGTCCAAGATGACCAGCCTTGCAATCACCCATCCTCCTGGCTCCCAGCTCTGTGCTTCCTTCTATCTCATCTCTGTGCCAAGCCTCCACAGAGCAGCTCAAAACCTTGGGGACTGAAGTGACAAAATATTCTGTTCTCCAAGGTGCCAGGCTCCCCATGCTGGACCAGACTTGGACCAGCATGGCCTCATGCCAGTACTCCACATATCTGATCATATTCAGGACTTCTCTAGTTCTTCTCCATCCTTTCTGAGACTGAACAATCAACACCATACACACCAACAGTGACTTTTCTGCAGGGTGGTAATACATCCCATTTATTGCACCATTATCAATCAACCCCAAATCCATCCCTCTTGAGCTTGCCAGTCCATATGCTAAGGGTGCGTTATATGAAGGCTCTTGTGCAGTACCTAAAGGCAAGGGATGAAACCTGGAGTTATAAGTCTGTTCCTCACTGCTCTGGACTTGATAGAAACCTGGGCTTACAAGTGCTGCACATTGAACGTGGCCAAATGCCTCCCGGAAGGATGACTGGGGGTCACACTTACAAGACAGAGTCTTTTCCTTTGGAAAGCAGCAGCACTGAAAGGACCTTAGGCAGTTGTGGAAACAACATGAGCTGAGTATAAGCTCCCAGGACAAAAGGGAGCTTAGCTCGTAAACAGTTTCATGGGCTTTAGCAGAGGGACAGTGAATAGAGGGGAAGCAGCCTATCTCCATGCATGGCAGGAGCAAGCCCATCGTATGGGCACAGGTCTGTCATTGGCACTTCAAAGCACTTGTTGACAACATGGAGGAAATGCAGGAGAGGGGCACAGACATGATTCAAGGTCTAGAAAAGCTGCCTCCAAGAGAAAGGGTTGGAGAGATGCTCAAGGTGCGGCTCAACCTGCACCCCTGCAACGGGGTTTTTTGAGAACAGACGTGTTTCAGTCTGCAGATGGTGAAAGGCAGCAGACACACGCTCTGTGCAGCAGGGCAAGCAATAAAGTATGGGACCGAGTGACTTGGGGACCTGCTTCTCTCGACTCAAGGCTGGCCATGTGCCTTTCAAAGCCCTGTTCTGGGTTTGGTCATGGATCTGAGCTCGCTCCTTCAGCAAGGTCCTTGCAGACGGGCAGCCCAGCTCAGCCCTGTCCCTCTGTGCCACACTCTGCTTTGCACAGCTCGGGGGAACAGGAAGCTCAGGAGGGTGTGCAAGACACAAACTCATTTTTTTTGGACAGAGCCTTAGATAAAGAACAGGGCCAGGATTAACGCAGCTGCTGCCCCCAGGCCAACTGCTCTACAAGCTTGTCTGCTGGAGCAGAGCAGGGTGAAGCACTCAAACCTGCCCACCTTTGTCTGGCAACTGATCCAGAGGCTCGTCCCTCCCCCAAAACAGGCCCCCCCCCCCCCCCCCCCCCCCGCGGCGCGGG
>NW_009937485.1:61489-64828 GCF_000696875.1 Nestor notabilis
GGCTGGTATTCTGACCCTGCGGCATCGCCCCGGTACTGTTGTCAGCCCAGTGTGGCCTCAGGTTTCGCAGGGGCCAGTGCTGTCCATCAGGGTTTCCTAGGGAAGCAGTCACTGGAGCAGCAGCACTGCTGGTGCTCGAGGGGCATCCATCCTCCAGGGCATCCTCCTCACCCCCATGGGACCCCCAGCCCTTTGGGGGCTGAGTATCAAAAAAGAGGATCACACCAGCCTACTCCCATCATTTCCGCATGTGCACCCCTGTCCTGACACACAGCCTGTCCCGACACACAGCCTGTCCCAGCCCCATGAACAACCACTCAAGCAGCACAGGGATGCCTCTGCATCCAGCGAAATGGGCCTTTGAGAAAGAGATGCCAAGAAAAGGCCAAGTAACATTAGAAAACAGCAACCGCTGGGGTGAGGGGACACAAAGGAAAATCGAGCTCACTCATCCCACCCTTTCACAGCCAGCAGGACATGATATGGGTCAGCACAAATGACAGAAACTGACATTTCTGTGTCCTGGCTGTGCTTCAGATAGCCCCCAGCTGACACACAGTGGGTGCTGGATGGATCTGTCTCCCGTAGCTTTATTTGCTTGCTTTTCAGAGCCTTTAGCGCACTTGGCCTTCACAAACACTGCACTGCAGTGAGAGCCACCATTTAGTTACCAACTGTAGAAGAATACTTCCTTTAGCTAGGTTTAAACCTGCCAGTCTCTCCCCTTTGCGAAGTCTGCTTCTCCACCAGTGACAGGCTCAGCCTGTGACAAAACAAGAGTGATGAGGAAAGAAGGAAGGAAAATTACGGACACTTTTTCAAGAGACTCTCCCTGATGTACACATTGTAGTTGCACTGGAGAGGCATCACCTCCACGGAAAGAAGTCGTATTAACGTTTTCTCAGGCTAACATGCACACGTCTATTCATTTGGTCTTTCATTATAATATTGATAATTTGCTCAGTGCAGAACTCAGATTCACTGACCTTTAGTTTCCTAGTTCATTCTTTCAAAAACCAGCATCGTATTTATCAGCTTCCAGTCTTCTGGGACCAACATTTAGACAGCGGGGCCCACTAAACATCTGACGTGGTGAGCGTGGTATGTCCCGGTGGCTGTTTCTGTCCAGTTTATCAGTTTGTTTTGCAGCTTTCCAGCTACAGTCCTCAGCAACAGGCAGTTTCTCAGCTCCTTTCTCCTGGGAAGCAATGCTGCAAACTCCAGAGGCAGGCAAGGGTTTCCCACACAGCTGCGCTCACCTCTTGCAGAGATGGGCATAGGGCATCTCCCTGCCCAGCCTGCATCACTTCTGGGATGCTTAATACCTCTCCCTTGGGGAAGGAGCCCATCTCCTCCTTGGATCTGCTCTGGGACGAGGTGCCATTCCCCATGGCAGGGACAGGCAACCAGGTCCCTGCCTAGTTTCAGGGAGCAGGATAAACCTCAGCAAAGAAAAAGTATTTTCCAGGGGCAGATTTCAGCATTTCCCCTGGGAGCGGCTTTAGAGGCTGTTTGTGCTTTGTGTTCATCTGATTACCCCATCCCACAGTGCAACCCCCTGCTTTTCACATCTGCTGGCTGTGATTTTTCAGGGTGCTAAAGCAAGAACACATCCATGCACGTGCCTGACCCTGCTGACAAGTCTGGGTGTGCAAGGTACATGTATGACCCATCATGCATAGATTTCGCACCTCTCACTGATCCAGGCAGAGGGTTGTCCAGGTAAAGCCCTGCTCACACCTCTCCATGGCTATGACCAGAGCAGAGCAGGTTTCTACCATCCCAGGGCCAGCGTTAGCCTGCAGAAAGCCCTTCCTCTTCTTCCCCACCACAGGGGTTCAACACTGGCCCACCAGCTCCCTGGGAGTAGGGCAGGTGAAGCCAAATACTTTTGCTAATCCCAGCTCCGAAGAGCTGCTCTCAGGTTTCAGACGATGTGAATAGGATCTATGTTCCAGGGTGATCAGACTTCCTGGAATTTCTGCAGGACCAGTTATCTGTTCCTGTAACCATCTGCAGCTGAATGTGCTGGTATGGCCCAAGTCCAAAATGCCCCCATCTCTTCAGAGCCCGATCTAATGTCTTAGGGTGAAGCACGGCTGGCAGCAGGAAAACGACCCTGCAGCTTCACACATGGGTCTCCCTTATTGAAGGGACCAGAGCACCTCGGAAACATGATCTCAGCAGCCTTCAACAGCCCAGACAAGGAGAGACAAAGAGCCCCTCGGCCACCGGACGTGCCGAATGTGACTCCGTAACTTAGATCCAACCACAATCTGACACTGCCCCTGCAGATTCATTTAGGGTTGACTCAGCTCCCCAGCATCACCAAGAGCCTGCAGCACTCCTGAAATGTCCCCGTGCTGTCCCTGTCCCTGGAGGAGTGTCTCATGAGGAAGAATCCTCACGTTGCATCCTGCTTGTCTCCTAGTGGGTCTGATGCCACTTTTTGGATGACATGAGGTCCCCAGGGCTGGGCTGATGGTGGGATATTGTCCCTGGCTCAGGGCAAACTGCAGAGAGCAAACAGCTCTGGGATGGGAATCCAACCAGTGCCTTTCCCTTCACACACCTTGCAGAAGATGCTGCAGTCTGGAACTGCAGCACAGACCACAGCAGTTTCTCCCCATCACCAGGCATGCTGGCTTTCTGGAAAGAGCCTTAAGGCCTGCAGGCACCACTGCAGGACTTGGGAGCCACACAGGCTGGCACATATACCCTGTCCATGGGCTTCCTGCTGGAATCAGGCAGCTTTCAACCCTCTGAACACCTCCCTGTTCCACACCATCCATGGCATGGCAGCAGAGCTGGGCAGAGCTGCAGCCTGTCACCCCGCTGTGCTCACTGGAGATCAGCAGATGCAGTTGTCTGGTTGAGCAGCACTGTTGAATCCACATGAAACGAGCTCCACACAGCACGTGTCCAAACTTGAGCCTGACCAGAGCAGCCGCCCAAGGGCAGGAGGATGGAGCTGAGCAGCCGCGGTTCGTGGGGTGACCTCGTCCCTGCTCCCCATTGCAGCCACTAACACCAGCACTGTTGGCCACCATCTGGGAAGGAGCTGTGTGACCCTTCTGCCATCACTTCCACGACGGCCCGAGTGCTACTTCATTTCCAGCTCCCCTTATTTCATCCCCTGCACAGCTCATAGCTGGCCCTTCAGACTTGTCGTTTCCTTTGTGCTTGCTCATGAATTTGCCTCTTCCCTTTCCAGCCCGAGACACCACAGAGCAAATGTCCACTTTACCCCACTTCCCACCATCCTGCACCCTTGATGCTGCACTTCTCCAGCCTTTGGACGTGCATGGTGACATGCATTCATGCTGCCAGCCCTGCTGC
>NW_009937485.1:64920-74802 GCF_000696875.1 Nestor notabilis
TGGGTCGTGCCATACCCCACATCAAGCTAACGAGCCTGTCCACTTATGGCAAATGCTGCCCAGGGCTTTTTTTGCACATCAATAGACAGCACTTAACCAGGTGAAAAATAACAGAAGTCTGTGGAGCGAGCGTTGCTTTGATCTGTGCTTCCTGCTCCTCAGCAAAGCATGTTCCTTGCCAGGCTTTGCAGGGGAGAAGAGACTTCTGTGTGGGAGAAGCTGTGTCTGGCAACAGCAGCCTCGGCAGCATGAGACATAAATCTGACAGCAGAGCATCCTTAGCCAGATCACACCGTCCTGTGAGGGCTCTGTCTGCTGCTCCGGGGACAAAATCCATGGAAGGAGCTGGAAACAGCTCATCCAGAGCATCCCAAGCAGAAAAGAGGGAATCCAGCTCCACTGCCAGCAAGTGCAAATCCTGGTGCCACTCTAGACCCTCAGTCGGGGGAAGATGGACAGAGCCGCAGCGTCCGAGCAGGGTTTCTAGGAGAGCTGCATCCTTCCTGCTGCAATCTGGCTCCCAGGGAGCAGGCTGTGTCCTGAGGAATGTGGCTCTTGAACTGAACTCCAAAGGCTTTTTGCAAGCCTTTCAATCCCAAACACAGGGGCTGAAAAGGGGTGAGTGCCCCTGCGGAGGGGAGAGCGGTGGGGTGGGATTAGAACCGGCATGAACGCCCCACTCTCAGCAGCGGTGTCTGAGCAGCGCCGGGAGAGGTCAGGATTAGGGGAAATCCTTTCAGACCAAAGGGGGAGTTAAGCAGCTCTCTCCTTGCACGCACAGAGGGGGCACCCCCGAATCTCTCCCCTGCAAAAGGCCGTGCTGGGGGCAGGAGGCAAGGGGCAGCCTTTGTCCCTTTGATTCAAAGCAGAGGGCAATTAGGTGATGGACTTAGAGCCCACGGAGCACCACTCCCCACCTCCGCAGGGATCTCTCCCTCTTTCTCTGCTTTCTTTCATCCGCCACCCCAGCTCCTAAATCCATCTGCACTAGGCCTTTAATTGAATTAGCCCAGCACCTTTCACTGGGAACAAGTTAAGACGATTTCAATAGTGTGATTGCTTTTTACAGCCCTGGACAGGTTTGACAGCAACCACAGGGCTGAGTTGAACACGGGGCATTTTATCCTGGGTGCCTCTTACACCTGAAGCACTGCAGGTGCTCTTAAAAACCCAGCCTACGGAGCTCTGGGACAGCCTGGAATCACAGTTTTCTTTTAAAAAAAAAAACAAAAACAAACCAAACAAAACCCATATTTATGGACCTTGTAAAAGACAGAGCTTGAAAGTGCAGTCTCTATGGCATCCTTCTCCATTCTTGTGGTGGTTCCCCACCCCTGTAGAGATGCAGGCACCAACCACTGCCACGTCTACCCTCCTCACCCAACTCCTCTTCCTCCTACTTTGATACACTCACATCAGATGCTATAGAGATGCCTCTGTAACACTCCATATTTTTGAATTAAAGCAGTTTCCAGCAGGGTAAGTTTCTCTGGATGGGTCCTTTTGGTCCCCAGGCACTTTAGGAAGGAATTTCTCTTGCACAGCACAAGGGAGGGGAGGCCAAGTGCATATCAGCACTTGCCACATCTCCATCCTTATGTTTGCATGCTGCCTGCCATGCGGACTAAGCTCCTGTCTCCTGCTCCTCAGCAGGGAGTGTCCTGAGCAAATCGAGATGGATTTCAAACCAGCTAGACCCACACACTGGTAACAACACACAAGACTTCTGTCCTTCTGCCTGCTCCTGATTGCAGGGTATGTTACAGAGGCGTTGGGAAAGGTGTGTTAGCAATCCCTACAGAGACAGCTGGTGAAGAGGAGGGTTGTGAACAAGGCTGTCTGGATGGGTTTGCATGCAGATCTGAGCTGCTCCAGCCTATCCACTCAAAGACAAGCCTGAGGAGACACCCTCTAAATCACAAACATGCTGCTCTGACCAACATGCTGCTCACAGGGGATTGATGCAGCTTTAACAAAGGGAAGATGATATCAAACCAGCCTTACACTGCGTCCTCCTCCCTGTTTCCCATGTTCTTTGCCTGGCAGTACTTAATAAAGAATGCACCACAGCCTGGGGTGGATAGAGAGTGCTCAGCCCATGCACGTGAGCAACCTTGCTCTGCTCAGATCTCAGTTTCTAATTTGGTCAAGGACAAGAGACATCCCACTCTCTGGGAATGGCCACAGACTCGCTCTACGTCCATCTCCATTCCCAGCTCAGTTCTGAGAGGCCAAGAGCCCTGCAGGGGCAGGGGAAGCCACTCCAAATGGCTCATGAGGAGCAATCTAGTCTTTGCCTGGAGATTTCTCCCCCAGCACTACTTACACCCATCCCATGAGCTGCTTACATGGAAGTACCAAGGATATTTTTAATAAGAGCAGAGCAAGGAACAGGCAGACAGAACTGTGCAACTGATCATCCCTCTCACAGGGGAAAAATACCACTTTCTTTATCCTAGCCTAGAGTTTCTGTTATGAAAATCACCTCTGCTCAGCTGTGTGGTCCTGCACCCCACGTCCCTGTCCCTGTATCCTATGTCCCCAGTGCCAGAAGGTGCATGGCTCTAGTAGCATTTGGAGGCATCTGCAAGTCTTATTGTACAGATGCTACAATGGAGAATGACACATGGGTCATTTGTACTTAAGGATGGACAAGACACCCCCGGCCCAGTCCTTCCAAAAGAGAAAACTCTTAGTACAGCTGTGTGAAAGCCAAGATCATTCAGACCTTGGAGGAAATGGAGAAGACATGGCAGATTTCAAAGGATTTCACTCTCATCCTTCTGAAGCATTGCCTCTGTATTTCTGTCCTGCCACCCAGGCAGGAGCACTGGCATCTCACTCTCCTCCTCCTGGCTCCTTGGCCAGCGAGGTGGTGGGTTTGGCTGGAGACTGAAGGCAGATAGTATAAATGCTGGAGTGCAGGAGAGGCAGCACACAGGCTTTCCTATATGAGAAACCAGCATTTGCAAGGATGGAAGTATGGCTGGTGCACCTGAAAAGCCAATCATGACTAGAACAGCCTGCCAGATACGCCTTCCATGGTAAAAACTGGAAGGCAATGAAACAGGCTGGATCCATTATTGCTGTGTTTGACACAGGAGGTTATAAGATCTATAACAACCTTACTTTATACAAAGATGTAGTTTCACTTCCTGCCAGGGAATCTCACCTGTACGAAGCAGAGTGCTGTATAAATACAATGTTCTTTCTGTATTGGAGAGACCAGGAAGATTTGTGTCCCCTGATGCTCCCACAGCACTTTCTCCAATCCCAACTGTGCAACAAAAAATATCCAGGTCTCATTTAGTTAGGTGCTGGAAATGCACTTACAGTCAATGCAGGGCAAAAAGTATTATTACCTATAAACTTGTCCAGAATCCCTCAGGGAACAAATGCCAAACTCAGGAACTGAATTAAGCTATAGGGCACTCCTATCTAACACCTCTCCTGCTATCTTTCACTTAATGAGCACCTTGGAATTGCACTGAGTAATTACAGATGTTCTGGGCAGAAGTGCAGGTTATGCCTCTAGCTGCTCGGCTGGTGATTTGCAGGCAGCATGTGTACAGCGAAGATATCTGGAAAGAAGCAATTTGCAAGTCATTTTACACGATAAATTATAGAAATGAACAAATATGTAGGTCACACAGGCCCTCTGGAGGTCTCATCCAGCCCCCTGCTCCACACCAGGGCTACATTTGAATTTAGATTTGATTGCTCAGGGCCTTGTCTAGTTAAGTGCTGAAAATCTCCAAGGACGGAGAAGTTTTTTGGCCACAGCCTCTCAGGGCTGCTGTTCCAGTGCTTGACCACTTACAGGATGAAGAAAGGCTAACTTACGCCAGAATTTCTCTTGGAACAACGTGTTCCCATTGCCACCGTCCTTCCTCTGTGCACCTGAGCTGGCTTTTTCTTCTGTACAGTTGCCTGTGAGTGGTGGCATAGGCAGTTAGATCCCCATCAGGTTCCTCTTCTCCATTGCCAGCAAGCCTGGTTTCTTCCACTTCTGCTCAGACATCACATCCTCCAGTGCCCAGTCACCTCTGTGGTACTCAGATGGACCCACTCCAGTTTGCAGACACCTCTTCTGTAGAGGAGCCCAAAACAGGGGACAGGATCCCAGTTTGTGCTTCCCCGCTGCCTTCTGCATGAGGATAATCCATCCATGATGCCAGGATCTGTGTTTGCTCTGAATGAACTTACTGCCAGTGTCTTGACCATGTTGATGCTCCTCTGAACAGCAGCTCTGGCCTCCAAAGTATCAACCACTTCCCTCAATTTGGTGTCACCTTCAAACTTGCTGATGTTGCATTCCCTCCCCTCATTTAGATCACAGCAACCCAAGATATCTTCACTTTATCCTCCTAAACATTCAAACTAGATGTTTCCAAAGGAAAAAGGGGGCTGTGATTTTGAACAGGCATAATGTTGGTCAGTGCATTGCCCAGCCATGTCTTTGGAGAGCAGGGATAGTTTCAGAAAACAGTTGGGACCAGCCCACCCTCCACCAGCACAGACCATGGCATGAAGCTTCTCCCTAAATGGGAAGTCCACAAGCCTCTAAAAGGCTGCTGCAAAGAAAATAAATCCTCCCCCAGGGGTACAACATGGGGCATAAGTTGTAGGGAGGGATATTGGAGGGTGGGAAGCTGGGAAAAAGGTTTAGCAGGAGAATAGGAGAAAAAGGGCAGGAGCTTGCTGGCTAATTTTTCATACCATGGCAACCTTCTCAACAGGAGACCTGGACCATGCGCTTCTTGACAGGCCTCAACTTGGCTTCACCTCTGAGGAGCTGAGGTTGTGCAGAGTGAGAAACTGCTGGGCTGCAGCTCCTTTAGTCTCCATAGGAGAAAAATAGCTTGAGACGGGCAGCACAGCCTCCTCTATCCTCTCCTCCTCTACTGGGAGACAATAGGGAAAGCCAGGAAGAGAATCTCGGAAAGGCTGAGCAGGAAAGAAGAGAGCCTGCTGGAGGAGGAGGAGGCTTTGCAGGGAGGAAGAGCCTGTGTGGTGCAACGAGGGATGCTTTGTGATGCGAGGGCAACCACAGGACACCTTTGCCTTCCCAGTGATGCTCAGGACAGGGTGATATGAGGCACTGAAACACTTCTGTGCCACGCCAGGACGTTGTGCAGGGGGACCCCAAAAAGCCTGGGGTTGGCCAGGGCTAAGGCTCCACAAATAATAACCTCAGAAACCAACGAGGCAACCAACACATGTCGTGTCATCACAGATAAACACATAATCTACTGAGGTTACACTGGGTGTAACCACAAACCATGAGCAGACAGGAGAGGAGAGAGACAACGAGACAAAGGGAGAAAGGGAAACCCACTAGGAGAAGCAAAAGCAGGTCAGTAAATCACAGGGGCTGCTGCTCTCCTCCTGACCCTCCCCTTGTCCTGCCTGCCCGGGAAATGTCATCCTTTACAAGGAGGAGCTCAGGAAAGGGGAGTGTGAAACTCAGGCAGGAGGCTCACCAAGAATCTGCATCTCTGTCAGGCATCTCTGCAGAGGTACATGGGGAAGTACATGGAGGTTACTGCTGGGTACCCAGAGCAACAGGCTCTGCAGCTCCAAGGAACCAAAGGTCTTGGAAATACTCTGGAAATAACCATATTGGTGGAGAGGATCAGTTCCCACTGCAAAGCCCAGTTCCCACAGGAAGGATCAAGGGAGGATGCCACGAGCCGGGCTGAGTGGAGACAACCCCTCTCATCCAGGGAAAACTTTCCAGAGCGCGTTGGACTGAAGATGTGCAGATGGTCTGGAGCAAGCAAACTGCAGGCATTTCCTCCTTTCCTGCCAGCGCCTCCTGACCAGCCCGGCGCTGGTCTGCCGGAGCCGATTCACAGATGAGTGCAGGCACAGGAATGCAGTGGGAGTAGAGGCTCCTTTGAACATCCCAGCCACGGCACGGCCAGTGGGAACGCGTAGCCGGAGGGGCCGAGCTGGGACATAGCCACTGCTATGAGATCTGCCATGAAATCGGTTCCCGGGAATGTTCTGCCAACCAGCCACGGCTTTCCCGTCAGGGGTAAACATCCACCAAAACAAAAGAGGGTTTTGCTTTTCTTTTGGAGTCATGGAAGTAAATGCAATCTAAAGAATGTCTTCGCCCTTTGCACTCCTGCCCATGCCCTCCGAGGCCTGGGTGAGCTTCAGCGGGTTTTTGTAGGGCGGATGTTGGGTGTTGCTCATTGGAGGAGACCCCTTCCCAAAAAGAGAGGAGCCTCTGGCACAGAAGAACCCACCAGTGCTGTTGCCAACCCCTTGCCTTTGGGTTCCCTTAGCTCTTTCCACGATGCAGAGGTCTCCAGGCTGCCAGCACGTTGCGTTACCCTGACAGCAACACCTAAGTGAGACCTATCACTGTTCCCCCATTCAAATGTCATGTCCCACGTGCTCCAGATGGAGCCAGGACATTCCACATCCCAGGGCAATGAGTGGAGTAAGTGATGCTCTCCTGGGACCCAGCACCAGGGCTGCCCAGAGCCAGTTCCTCTGTCGTGGCAACAGGTATACAAAAAAAACCCCAGAATACACAAAATATTCCCCAGCCATCAGCCAAACATCCCTCCTGCTAAACGCATGACCTCTCTGCATTACCAGCTTTCTGTAGAGACCACACATAATGCCCGTGGATAAATCTCCCCTCTCCGGTTTCCGTTTCCATGAGGCCAAACTGCTGGCTCACACCTTCCTCTGCTCTTCACGGGGCATCATGCCCTGAGCGAGAAAAACCACCTGCTGCTTCACTTCCCCCCAAGACACACACAAGGGACCACAAGGCCCCAGCCCCCCGGGTCTTCCTGCAGCCTGGGCCATGCCTAAGAAGTTCCACCAGTCCCAGGCTGAAGGATACTGTGAGCAGCGGCATGGGGAGGATGCTCATGGGAGCAGAGGCACTTCTTGCCTGCCCATGGTGGAGAGAGGAACAGTGCAGCTTTGCCCAGCATGTCCGTAAGTGAGGACTCCTTCCCCTTTTCCTGAAGGCTTATGTGACCCCCATCTATGTGGCAGGAGGTGGGACCATGCAGCCAGGACCAGCCCAGGTGGGTTTGAACCCTGTGGGACACGGATGCCAATTGGTAAGGAAAGGGGATGTGGAAGGATGTCAGAGATGGGATGGTGGGTTGGGTGAACCAGGTCAGATAGCTGGGGATAGGGGGAGAGTTCTGTGGGTGTACTGGGACCCCAGAGCTCAAAGGAGGAGGCAGTGGGAGCATGGGAGTCCCCTTGGCAAATGACTGGAGGTGGCTGATGGATTCCGGGTGCGATGGGAGCTGGTGGCAGAGGTGGTAGGAGGGTGTCCCACCAGGCTGTGTGGCTGGAAGTAGGGCTGCCACGTCCCTGGTTCACAGGAGGGCAGGCAGTCCCCAGCCACACAGGCACAGTGCGGGATGACACTGGAATGTCTCCTGAACAAAGGTCAGGGGGCCAGGGAGAGCTCAGCTTCCTTTATTCATCACTAGCCTTAGCCGAGCTGCTCAGAAATAGATGCAACAAACCTTCAAATAACGAGGCTGAGCATCTTTGCCGACTAATTCCTGCCCAGAGGGGCTTCAGAGACCGTAAGTCAGCTCTGTATTGATAGCAGGGCAGAAGCCAGGTGGCGTCAGGGGCTAACGAGGGCACAAGACACCACAATCTCCTGGCCTGAGAAGTTACTATCCCTGCAAGGAGTGAATATTTCCCATGCTCCAGCCATTCCCCACCTCCCTCCTTCCTGAGGGGCTGGATGGGTCTCGCTGTCCCTGCAAGCTCCTGTCTGCTGCAGTGGATGGATGTGTTTTCCCACACCCAACACCACTGGCAGCATCCTCAGCAGTTGAGCAGTTGGGGAAGGATGTGGAGCTCGGTCCCACAACGAATCCTAAGGCAGGGGAGCTCCCTTAATGCTCATCCCCCTGCCTGCCCCATCCATCCCATGGCAGAGGGATGCATCCCTTGCAGGCTCCTGGCACGCTGTCCTGGAGGGCTGGGAAAGCCTCTGCTCACACATGCTGCCCGGAGCAGACTCCCAGCTCACTTCCACCTGTTTCTGATAAGCTCGCTAATCCATCCCCATAATGATTCTTTATTAATGGATGCTGCTGTCTTCATTACATGCCTTAATTAGTGTTTTGTGAGCAAATTCAAGGGGATAAGAAGCGAGTCACATTTTCCAATGGGGGGTTTGCACACAGCTACCAAAATAACTTTGTCTGTGGAGCTGGAGTTCCTGTTTCACCCTGCCCAGGAGCCATCATTGCAGGAGCTGTTTCTGCCTAATCCAGCAGGCAGGCTGGGTGAGCTGAGCTGCTGCCCGTTGCCCGGCCTCCCCTCCCTTCCTCCCTGGCTGGGCTTGCTGAGCTCCTGCGAGCCAAGATGAATTTCAGTCATGCACAGACTTGAAGAGAGATTTGTCACCGGCAATTAAAAATCCTTGGAAAAGCCCGGACCAATGCTGCCCTGCTTGCTGGGCTGCTCTCCCCACTAGACATGATGCTGTCTGTCTGGGGATGGAGGGCAGTCGGGGCTGCTGTGGTCCCTTCTGACTGATGCTGCTCCAGCTGGTCACTTGGGCTTAAAGTATGCAGATGTTCCCTAAGATAGCCACAGAGTCCTGGGGGAAATGGCAAAATCCCATCAGAGTTTGCTTTCTCCTGGCCCAGGAATGGGAGTGACCTGCGATGGCTCTGGCACAAGAGGACTTATGGAGATGGATCCACAGCAGGAGCAGCACCGGCCTTCCTGGGCAGAGGGACTGGCAGGAGCAAGTCCCATGCTGCCAGGATGGGACGTGGCACAGCAGCCCTCAGCTCCACCCGGAAGGAAGAGAAGCCAAAGCAGTTTGTTAATGTGACCAGCACCCTGGGCAGGAGATGTCCTCCCCTGGCACAGGATGTTCCATACTCAGCACCCTCCTGAAGACAGCACAGGCACCTATGGGTGCTTTGGGACTAGCCCCTGCTCCTCATACAGGTGACACCACAAGCAGGGACACAGAGGTGCCCCCATCATTCTGACCCCTTCCATGGGGCCAGCACCAGCACAGCACAGCACATCTGGAGACCCACCACTTCATGTAGTCTGATGCAGGTCTGCAAACCCTCTTTATCTTGATCCCACGGGTGCTCTGATGCCAGGTCTTGGTGTCAGACATTTCCTAAACTCTAATTTCATCTTGTCCATGTGCTGTTTGCAGTAACCTCCCGAGGCTCTTCCTGGCTTATGTGTGATCCAAGGATCCTTATGCCAGAATAAAGGAGAGGATCCCAGCAGCAGGGGAAGCTCTTCTGCATGAATCAAGCAGAGACGCCAGGTCCCAGTTTGTGCCAGCCCTGAACTGGGATCTCCCCAGGTGCTGCAGTTTTTCCCCCTGCATTCACCACTTGGCATCCCCACCAACAGGTTTCAGTTCCCATTAGGGCTTTTCCCACTTTCCCTGAGAGTGAAATGAACCAAAACTTGCCCCTTCGTCATGGCTCCAAGGAGAATTTAATTCCAAGGTTCAAAGCTTCCCCATCCCTTCCCAGATAAAAGGGTGATCAGCAAAAGGGGATGAGCTGGTTAATAAAAGCCGAGGAAGAAAGCAGGACAGAAGGGCTGCGCCTATAGAGCACAGCCCAGCAGGAGAGAAGCAGCTTTTCTTGCGCCTTTCCCCAGTTAATAATTACAAGCCAGGCCCGCCAGTTCCAACCCGCTGCTCCGCAAGAAAAGGCAATTAATTTAAGACTAATAGGATTTTAAATTCAAAACAATCCCAAGCGGGTTTGTGTGGCGGGCTCTGAATGCGCCGGAGCGCCGGCCAGCAGCAGGCGGGAGGGAGGCTGGATTTGGCAGAGCGGACGGAGGAATTAAGGGTGAGGAGATGAAATCTCGTCTCCTGCAGCC